>NC_057799.1:493967436-493977977 GCF_018294505.1 Triticum aestivum
AAACCACCTGGAACTGTACCCCCTCCACCACCAAGCTCAAAAATCTCAAATGCACCAGCACCACCTCCAGTATTGGGAAGGGGAAGAGCAGCAACCGGATCAGCAAAAGGTCGTGGCATTGGATTGGCACTTCAAAGTAACCCCCCAAAGAAAGCTTCATTAAAGCCTTTGCACTGGGTGAAAGTTACACGAGCAATGCAGGGAAGTCTCTGGGCGGATGCCCAAAATCAAGGGAATCAGGCTAGGTAACTGTTATGCTGCCAATATTTTTGCATTTAATTCAGCTGTTGATGATTTTACATCATTGAAACCACTAGGCATAAAATTCAACATCCGTTGTTTATGAACTACTCCCTCCATTCACAAATAGATGTTTTGGATATTTCATCTATATCTATATCTATACCAATATAAAAAGACCCAAAGGGGCAGATCCAACAAATCCCGTCCGTCAAATCAGGTCAATCCAACGACTCAGGCTGCTCCAATGGTGAGCGCTCAACACGTTTAGTGTGCAGTTAATATCATACCAAATATTAATGCCAATGCTAATCACATAATTAATACGCAAATAATATCCTACCTAATATTTATGTGTAATTAATATATTACCTAATATCAACGCGCATTGCACGCACACATTTACTAGTACGTGTCTATACATCTGATTCAGAAAAAAGTTAGAACATCTTATATTTGTGAAGGGAGGGAGTATATATCATGCTACAGTCGCGAAAACAATCCAAATAGATAGGAAGCTGGTAGCTTCCCCCCTTTTTGGGAAGAGGTTGAGTAGTAGGCCCACATGAGGCTGGTAGCTTCCCTAAAGAAAATACATGGGTCTGGCATTCTATGTCCTTGTTTAACATGTGGGAAATCTCTGTATTGAGACTGTATTTATTCATGCTGTCGAGCACTATTTTGCAGGGCTCCTGATATTGATATGTCCGAATTAGAGACCTTGTTCTCCACTGCTGTTGCAACCAATGCAAGTGAAAAAGGAGCAACGAAGCGTGGCTCAGCTATTAGCAAGCCAGAAATTGTTCACCTGGTATGGAAACTTGCACTCTTAATGCACTTATTTTCTTTAGGGAACTTGAATTTTTTTGAACTTCCATTCTTGTGCTTCTACCTTAAGCACATTAATCCTTTCATACTTGTTACCTTAAACTTGTTATTTGATTTTTTTTTCGTGGTATGTTGAATTATCAAGCCCTGAATCTCAGGTTTTTCAAACCATTCTTGATTAAAACTGTTTCGTGGTAATACGATATGCATGATTACTTCTCTTTCTTAAGTGAATCTATATTTTATTTCCTTGCAAGTGCTCAACTGATTGACACTAACTTATTTTGATGTATTTTCCATTTAAAGTATGAAATTATGGTTTTCATATGTATGGTACTTCCTTCTGCAATAGGTGTCCTTTTGAAGGGACTTTTGAATAGTTTTCTCTCTTGCATTCTTGTTCCATTTATCATTCCACACCAAACTTCTGTTTTCTTGACATCTTAAGTTATTTGCAATCAACAGCATTATGTTCTAGCATGAGGAGTTAGAGAAATTTTGTTGATTCCATTAGGCCATGGACTAATTGTTCTGCTAGTTTCATTACAGGTTGATATGAGAAGAGCAAATAATTGTGAGATCATGCTTACCAAAATCAAAATGCCTCTTCCTGATATGATTGTGAGTATCCTTTGTGGGTTATTACTTACCCTCTCTACTCTTTGACCAAAAAAAGATGCACATGATTTCTCCCGTGGAATAGTGACATCTCAGAGAATTTTGTGCTGTGTTGATGATGTAATTATTTATACTCCCCCCGTTCCATAATGTAGTGCATATGGATTTTTTCGGAAGCCATTACAAACTTTGACGGTTTGACCAAGTTTGTAGAGAAAATTATGTACATTTAGAATATGCAATGCATATTATTATATTCATCATGAGATATATTGTCATCTTGTATATGTTTGGTACTATAGATATAGATAATTTTAACTATAAACTTGGTCAAAGTTTTTTAAGTTTGACTTTTGAAAAAAAATCTATATGCACTACATTGTTGAGCTGTGGGAGTACTATCCTGAATATCTGAAGCTTGTATTCATATTACTTTTCCTTTTCCCGTTTCTATTCTTTTACAACTTTTGATGGAGCTAATACCTTTGTTGACAACCTTCATCTGCATTTTTTTGGGTATTTGCTTAAGTGTAAACTTGTATGCTATCATACATTAATAGATTCGGCGATGTACACAAATCTTGCTAACATCTTCCATACACTATGCATGAAAGTTTCTGCCATCACAAAATTATTACTATAAGTCCTAGGTTTTTCTTGTTTAATTTGCACTCATACAGTGGTCTAACATTAGGCTACGTAAGCCTACAGGGCACTGGGAAACTTAAATGCCTTTCAGACTCTCTTTTGGTAATGTAAAACCACTGTATATGGTTATCATACATGCAAGTTACTGCTGAGTTGTGTTGCTTTCTCGATCCACGTTTTTTATCTTCTAATTAATTTATCACACTGACATTATTAATCTGCTCAAATGGTGCTGTTAACAAATGTCTGTTAGCCTGATACTTTTTAGTGTTCCTATGTAATTTTCTCTGAAATGGTTGTATCTTGCAGAGCGCGATCTTGGCTTTGGATACGTCTGTTCTTGATAATGACCAAGTGGAGAATCTCATTAAGTTTTGCCCTACAAACGAAGAAATCGAGATGTTGAAGGTGCTTCTGCTTACTACTATCTTTTGTTTTTTGCATTTCATGATCTGTAACATATTCCTTATCATTTAGTATCTGATGCTGTTTTGTCCTAATTCGCTATCCTTTTCCTCTATGAGCTCAGAACTATAACGGCAACAAAGAAATGCTTGGGAAATGTGAACAGGTTGGTTTAATATTTTGGTTGCATATAGTGTGCCACTTTGAATATATTGATTGAAGCTTTCAACTTTGCTGTAGTTTTTCCTGGAGCTAATGAAAGTTCCTCGCGTCGAGTCCAAACTAAGAGTTTTTGCTTTCAGAATTGCATTCTCAACACAGGTCCGTTGTCTTTGTCCATCAGTTAATTTACTTGGATTATCTCACTTTCTCCATAACTTGCAGTTGTAATGTGATGTCTTGCTCTTTGTCAGGCTGATGAGTTAAGAACTAACTTAACCACCATAAATGATGCAACAAAAGAGGTACAATGCTGTATCATCTCTTTCTTTAGTAAAATTTTAACTTACACGTAGACTGGCTTAATGTTTTATTTTGTGCAGGTGAAAGAGTCTCTGAAGTTACGGCAGATAATGCAGACCATTCTCACATTAGGGAATGCATTGAATCAAGGAACAGCTCGAGGTACCAAATCAGTGTAGAAAATTTGCATGGAATGCCTTTTGTTTAATAGCATCGTCTGATACGGTGATGTGCTGAACAGGTTCTGCTGTTGGCTTCAGATTAGATAGTCTTCTTAAACTATCGGATACTCGAGCTAGGAACAATAAGATGACACTAATGCACTATTTATGCAAGGTATGCACTCGGCATAAAGTGTTATGCTATGCACACTGGTTTGCATGCTAAGATTCCTCTCAGTCCATCTTCACCACTGGCCATACCGCACAATAATACAATGCTGGTTAGGGTTTAATATCTTACTGCAGAAAACTATGCCACTTCTTATGGACTTACGATACATGTTTTTTTCTATACTCCTATGCAATCTTGTTGTGCTAGTAGCTTAGTAACAGTAATTTACCTGAGCCTTTAAAGTTGGGAATCATGCATCTTGTTGTAGTTTGAATATTTTATATAGGAATAAAGTCCACTTTCCAACCTAAACTCAAGCAGAGGTTCATTTTTCAACCCTGAACTCTAAAACCGTTTGAATATCAGCGTCAACTATTGAAATACATGATGTTTTCGCGGCAATTGCAGTCATGACTCTGTGGGAGATGTCTGTTTGTTGCATATTAGCTCAGTCTGCTCAAGATTTTCTTTCACGGATCAGCTCTGGGTGTATCAATTACTAATATAGATCAAACAAACAATAATAGGGTGCTCCGAACACCTATTATTAGCCTGTCACCAGGTTGTTGTGTTTCACCCTGATGGCTGGATTCAGTGTCAGTAAATTTACTGGTCGATTGTAAGTTCTAGGAGCATGAACAATCTGATCTTAATTGGGATCGTATCTGATTGGATTAGTTTTTCTCAAGAGCGGTCTCATCTGATGCTTGGTCTGAGCGTAGAACTGGAACTAGCCAGCTGCAGGCACCTCAATACCTATCCTGGATCTTAATCTTGAGCTGCCTTTTGATGATATAACCTATATAAATCACAATCCCTTGGGAAGTGAGGGGTCATTGGTGTAAATGTTATCGATGGCTTCCACAGGAGTTGTTAGTTGGATTGTAAACTTCTGCCAGTTCTCTGCATAGACATGGTTTTCATGTAAACTCCAAACGGCAGGCTGTTACTGGTCACTGTCCAGGAATCAGCCTCGTTCCGGTATCCCAAATTATGGTGCTGTGCACGTGGGCAATTGTTTATCTAGTATTCTGCAGCTTAATGGAAGATTAGCTATTTTGACTCAGTTTCTAATTGCATGTACCTATGCATATTTTTAATAGTCTGCCAGTTGCTCATGCTCGTGCCAAGTGCTCCTGGGTTCGACGCGGCCTCTCTGCATTGTACTATGCAGGGGTATGGCTTGCCTTGTATAATCCTTTCCCAGGCCCCACCTGGTGTGGGAGCTTCTAGCACTGGGTCTGTCCTTCTGCCAGTTGCTTTTGCAAGCCTGTGCAGCTTACCTTATCTTTCTCTATTACATGCTAGCTTCTTGCTGAAAAGTTGCCTGAGCTTCTTGATTTTGACAAAGACTTGATTCATCTGGAAGCAGCTTCGAAGGTACTGTAGTTATCTGTTAATAGCAATTTTGGATGACCATCGAGCTACTCATCAAATATGTTGCTCCACAATTGCATTTGTTAATCACCCCAGATCCAATTGAAGTTGCTTGCTGAGGAAATGCAAGCAATAAACAAAGGTCTTGAGAAGGTCGAGCAGGAATTAGCTGCTTCAGTGAACGATGGAGCAATATCTGTTGGCTTCCGCAAGGTAAGAAATAATTCCCTTTTGTCTATTTTTCAGAGTTGTTGGATGTTGAGCATATTTGTTCTGTTTACATTTAGCCCACTGGTTTAAGGAGCTTATATTTTACTCGCTCAGGACAAGAAATGACACAACTTAAACCATGTTATTATTATAAAATTATTGAATTAGCTATCCCCAGACATTCAATGTGTACTTGTTTCAGTGTTTCTCTGAACTTTATGTATAGTAGGACCACAGAGTGCATATTTTTCTGCATCATCCATTCACTAACCGCTTCTATAATGGAATAAATATGCACCACCTCTCAAGTTGAAAAGAAGTGCTGCAAGGCTCCATGTCTTGAACAAATTGCTCAGAACATAAAGTCAAAGAATGTGCCGGCTTACAAAATGTTCTGCTAGCTACTGAACAGAAGTGATACGCAATTCAGGGAATCATCGACATTCACTTTTATGCATCAAGCTCAGCAATAACACCGTGCACAGTCCGAACTCTGGACTTGGTAGGAGTTGTGACCTTCGGGGACTCCTAAACTCTAAAGCAAGCATATCTGATGAGATTAGTTGTGCTATATCAGTAATGATTCTTTTACGAGTGAACTGAGATCAGTTGCTTTTGCAGGCATTGAAATCCTTTCTCGACTCGGCAGAAGCTGTAGTTAGGTCCCTCATTTCCTTGTATTCAGAAGTGGTGAGCCCCTGCCTTAAAAGTTATTCTTGTAACGCCTTATGTTTGTGTAAGACCTTGATGACATTTGTTTTGCAGGGAAGGAATGCTGATTCCCTAGCTCAGTATTTTGGTGAAGATCCAGCTCGCTGCCCTTTTGAGCAAGGTTTTGTGTGGCCTTTATAATATTTTACAGCTTTATTAGGCATTGTTCTCTTAATTATGTCCACATATGTAGCTCATCATACGCCGAAGGTGGTCAGTGAAGTTACATCTTTGAGTAATATCATATTTATCAATTTCACTATGACAATTCGCTGATCGCACTAGCAGAAGGAAAAAAACTTAAAAGTATTGCCCCTAATCCCTTGAGGAAGTTCCTCTCATAGGTCCAAACATTTTGTTGTCCAAACAGTGCAGTTCTTCGAATCGAATTGCTGTTTCTGGGGAATGGTCTATCAAGTGGCATTCTCTGTTCTTTTAGTTCCATTATGAATTGAGTCAACATGCTTCTGTTTCTGTATTGATATGAACTTAGTTGTTTTAGCACAACAGTATTTACTTTTTGATCTTTCCTTGATGCTTTCTTGCTTTTCTGTTCTCAGTTACGTCGATTTTGGTTATTTTCGTGAATATGTTCAAGAAATCACGTGATGAAAATGCTCGAACTGTGGAAGCTGAGAAGAAGAAAATGGAAAAGGAAAAGGCAAGTATGTCTACTATAAAAGGATCGGAGTGAGGACATTTCTAAGCCAATCTTCCATCTTTGTGACCCTGCTGAGGAGCTGCCGCAGAATGTTACATACACCGGAGCCCGCTTCTGCTTTTTGATGCTCAATGTAGTACACGCAGAGGTGTAATGTCAGAAGGCTTAGGCTCGTTGGCTGCGCGTCATCCACTAACATGGTAATATCTTAACTACATTCCCTGTTGGAACTAAAATTATATTGCATCTTCACCAGTAACCAAGTATTAATGTTTTATATGCTATTTTAGTGATTGCAATCTGCATGAACTTCCTATTTGTTTAAATTATATCTGCATTGCAGGCTTATTTACTGTTTGTATGTGCATTGTACAGATTGCCCTAGAAATATGTTTTTCATTTTTGCTGCTTTTAGTGGCTGTCCTGGGATTTATTTTTCATGCTTATTTTCTTAAAACAAATACGCAGGTTGCTCGCGGTTTGCAAGCTAAGGAACTTTTTGTGATTCTCACTAGCGGGTGGGTCTGTGGCAAACATTCCTGAAACAAAATGCAGGGAGGCTTCAAGCCGCTGTAGTGTTGTACATATAGCAGTTGCTGATACATAGCTTTCTTACATGTACATAAAGTTAGCTCAAGTGGAAGCAAAGCAAAAAGTTCATGATTGTTGTAAAATTTCTTGTATCATCAACAAACAAGCAGACTGGTGCTATTTTCGCAGAGTGCGCGAGCCAGTTATACAATGTATTGTGCCTTTATGCAATTATTATTATTATTTGTTGTTATATGCAGTGCGCGCCTGAAGGATGTGTCTGGTGCTAAGCAGGGCCTAATTCATGAAAAATTCCAGAAAATACTATCTGAGATAGAGAACAGACGTATTCTGTTTCATAGCTTCAAAGCTGAACCAGAAAGCAAGAAGTATATGTTTAACTAAATTTTGTGTTTAGGTAATACTCCCTCCTTCCCAAAATATAAGGCGTGATTGACTGTGCACAGTCTTTGATACATCGAAGTACATGGATTAAACATGTATATACGACATTGTTGTATTTGTTTTGCAAAACAATTTTATTTCATATGTTTGTATATTAATTTTATAGACATACCGACGCCTTATATTTTGGAAAGGAGGGAGTATAATGTATGCAAGCACGCACGGTATATGTGAAGCACTTTTGGATTTTTACCGAGTTGCAATCAGGACGTCTCAAACAAATACACAAAAAAAGGGACCTTGGGGGGCAGACTGGATGCAAAAAGAACATTATTCTATTATTGGCACACTAGCAAGTACCGAGTGCAAACCTGCTACGCAATCCTTATACAAACTAACGTGGTCTGTTTATTCATGTACTTGTTCATCCACTCATCAAATAATAATCAATTTCTTACGTCAAACCCATCCAGTCGCGCCCGAGACGTGGTGCATGGCCGTATTCATCTCCGCAGGCCGAGGAAGGTGAAGATGAAGCGGACGTAGTCGTAGCGGAAGAGGTGGCGCATCATGGCGATCTTCTGCTCGTCCCACGGCGGGTACCTCAGCATGGCCTCCACCAGGAAGCCCCGCCGCAGCACCGCCTTCTTGTGGCTGAACATCTCGAACGAGTACTTGCCGTGGTACTGCCCGAACCCGCTCTGCCCCACACCCCCGAACGGCAGCGTGTCCACCCCGAACTGCACGCACGCAAATCCATCCAGGAGCCATGGTTAAAACCACGTACTAACGGTCAGAAGAAAATCTCGTTTGTGCAGGGGCGGGGCGGCGTACCTGTACGACGGCGTCGTTGAAGGTGACGCTCCCCGACGACGTCTCCTCCACGATCCGCCGCTTCAGCGGCGCGCTGTCGGTGAAGGCGTACACGGCCAGCGGCTTCGGCCGCGCCCTCACGAACGCGATGCTGTCCTCGATCTTCTTCACCTGTACCACAAGGAAGGAGACACCATTTTCATTCATCTTCTTCGCCCTTGGGTTCGGTGTTGGGTTAGCAGTAATTGGTACCGTGATGATGGGGAGCAGAGGGCCGAAGATCTCCTCGGTCATGATCGCGGAGTCCAGCGGCGGGTTCAGCAGTATCGTGGGCTCGATGGACCTGCTGAAGTTTTTCTTTGACGAGGACGGAGACGAGGAAAATTAATTAATATGCAGATGGGTTCAGGGTGTACTTACAGGTTCTTGGCGTCCAAGCCGCCGCCGTGCAGGATGGACGCCGCCACCGCCGGGTCCTTGAGGAGGTTACTCAGACGCTGGAAATGCCGCCCGTTGACGATCCGCGCCATCTGGTCCGAGTCGGCGATGAACCTCTTCAGCGTCGACTTGAGCAACTTGATCTTCATCAGCCAAGAGAAACGAGCACGCGACGCGGTTAGAATGATCTTCTGATCAGAATTATATAACCACGAGACAAAACCGTGCGTGCGTGCATACCAGGGTGGGCGCAAACCGCTCCTCGACGAGCACGTAGTCGATGGCGATGCAGGCCTGGCCGGCGCAGGACGACCACTTGGCGAAGATCACGCGGTTCACCGAGGTCTGGAGGTTCCTCCTGCCGGCAACGGCGTCGAAGATGCAGGGGCACTTCCCGCCCAGCTCCAGCGCCACGGGCGTCAGGTGCTTCACCGCCGCCGCCATCACCACGCGCGCCACGCGCGGGCACCCTGCCAATGCCAAGGGTTCTACCTGATTAGCACCACCGGTGGAATTAGCAGCGCTTGTCATTCAGTTGGTTTACTGTACCGGTGAAGAGGACCTTGTCCCATCTGTGCTCCATGAGCTGCTCCCCCACCGCGGGGCCGCCCTGGATGACCTTCACCGCCGTGGCGTCCAGGTACTCGCCTATGTTCTCCTCCAGGAACCTGGCCGTGGCCGGCGCCAGCTCCGACGGCTTCAGCGCCACCGCGTTCCCCGCCGCTATGGCCCCGATCAGCGGCTCCAGAGACAGACCTGCGCACGTACATACATACTGACCATACATCATGCATGCATTGACGATGTAGTAACACAGAGAATTAGACTGGTTTCCTCGTTCAGTACGTTATAGGGTAAGTACGTACCCTACCGATCCATTTCCATTGACGACCTTTGAGCAGGTACGGTAACTCTAGGATGGCCGGTTTTAACCATCGCTGGTGAGACCGGGAATTGGAGTTTTTGGCCCCGCCAGCTGAGGTGGTACCACTGTCCATGCCTGCCAGGTCGTCAATGCGATCTTTGGCGACACCGGACAGGGTGTAATTTGAGACGTGCTACAGGATAAAGTTACGACAGCGTGGTGGGTTGCGTCCGTTCCATAGGCAGTGGACCAGCAGCTGATTGCCTCCCGGGATCTAGGGCATACCGCGACACAAGCTTATGTACGTCGCTGACTGAGGTAGATCCATGCGATAACAGTACACGTACGTAGTGAAACCTCTCGAACTGCAAGCGCTGTTGCACGGCATGTGCGCTGAACTAGCGTAGCGTATGACTCTCTTCATTCAAAGGGCATGGCTCAACCAGGGCCCGGGCTTCACCGACGCGCAAACGGACGAGGGAAGGCACATGGAAGAAATTGAAGGCGCTTGGACGGAGGCTGCGGATTGGGGGAGAAATAGAATAAGGTGGTTCTCCCTGGTCCATATGCGATCCAAGAAGGGTCCTTTGCCTCCTCCGTTGGTCCCTTCACCCTCGCTGGTGAGATAAACCCCTTTGTCGTACTACATGGCACTCACGACACAAGTGTTTTGTTTAGACTGATGATACAATCGTCGGCGACATATTACCATGTCACTCGAAAATAACCACTATTTTTAGAAAATTCTCTAGGTTTCTCATACCAAAACTAGTACTACAACGCTAGATTTACTACAATATTTTCCGCGAAACTGCGTCATCTTTAGTCTGGGTGTTTGAAGAAATCACCATTCACCCGCAAAAAAAAAAGGAGAAAAAAAAATCACCATCGAACCCTCAACAAAAAAGTCACCATCAAACAAGAGAGAAGATTACCCCGCAAAAGAAAATAAACAAGAGAGAAGATCAATGTTGACATGGCTTGCGTACTCTTGAA
>NC_057799.1:493978130-493982241 GCF_018294505.1 Triticum aestivum
CGATTCCTCATATTTTTATTGTGAAAAAATGAATGTATATTCTTTCAGCCGTCGGATGTTTATCGGACCGCTGAGAAGGCAAGTGGTGGCCGTAAATCTGCTTTATAATTCAGCTAACGTGTACTAGATGGCAATTCAGGTAAGGAGTTCGAGCTAGGCAAGTGTATGCTGTGTTGTATCCTCCTCTCCCACTTCCCCCTCTCTTATCTATGTTACTCTTGTCCTCTCCTATCTATCAACGAAATGATACGCAAGCTTTGCATATTAGTGAAAAGAAATCGACCCATTTTGATGAACTGTCCCTATTGAAGTGGTACTGGAGTACAGGACTCCCTAGGCGAGAGAGACTGATGGGGTGGTTCACTTTTGTATGTGCAGCTATCACAGCAGCGACGTGCTAATTCATGCACGTATAGTTCCATGGCCTAGCTGGTACGCATGTGCCTGCTGTATGGAGGGAAATTAAGTGGACCAGTGAGCGGAAATGTGTAACTTCAGTAGACCCGTGAGCGAGAATGTGAAATTCAGGAATATCACTCAGTGGAAATGTGAAACTCAGTAATACTAGTAGTATAATTCAATGGAATGGACCTTTTTTTTTACTACTACCGATAGGAGCTGAGCCATTTTTCTCGCGGTCTCACGAGTGGGAAGTCACTGTGTCGTACTCCTGTACTACCCTAGTTCTTGAGGATTAATCGGGCTAGAACTCGCAAGAAGAGAAACGAGAGGGTACAGTAGCTAAATTGGCCAAAAGTATTACAACGTACTACTTGCAGTTAAAATGAGAGATTGGTTGTGAATCAAGAGAATACTTACCCAAGGGGAAGTTCCAGCAGGAGAAGATGAGGACGACCCCGAGCGGCTCCGGCACCACCTGCGCGCTCGCCGGGAACGCCACCAGCGGCACCCAGACCTGCGCCCCCATCCATGACACGGCGGAGTTAGGCTCCAAAAGCAGCTGGTGTGCGAGGCGAACGAACAGTATGCGTTGCAGAGTGACCAAATAGTGAGTCGAGCTTGCCTTCTCCGGCGCCGCCCATTTCCCGATCTCCCGCAGCGCGGCGTTGGCCGACTTGGTGAGCACGCCGACCTAAACACCCCCAAAACCACCAGCACAGTTCAGATTGTATATATGGACGGCTGCGCGCGCGGCGTACGACGGCGACGTGCGACGGTGCAGATGAGACGAGACGAAGGGGGAAGAACCTCGTCTCTGTAGGCCTCGGCGCGGTGCTTGCCGAGGTCGTCGTGGAGCGCGCGGAACGCCTCCTCCTCCTTGTCGGCGAGGAGCCGGAGGAGGCCGCGCAGCTGGGACTGCCGCCACGACAGGGGCCGGGTCCTGCCGCTCTCGAAGGTCGCCCGCAGCTCGCCCAGGCGGCGCTCCACCGCCTGTGGCGCCGCCGCCGCACCGATCTCCTCCACGCTGGCCGCCATTGAGCCCATGCTCTCTGCTCTCACTCGCTCGCTCTGTTCTGCTGCTCCAGTGCTCCACTGTGAGTGTGAGCAAGTGATGGCTCGCTCGCCGATAGGCCCATTTATCGCGACGGGAGCGCCCATGCTGCGCACGGGGCTTCAATGCGGGTACCGGCGCAGTCGACTGCAATAATTTTCCCCATTAATGCGGTTACTGCAGCTCGGGTTTGATTGGTCTACCATTGCCGTAAGTGCATCTTCAGAGTCGGGTGTAGGTTGGCCGGCATTGTTCCTTGAGTATACTCTTGTAGTCTTGTTCCTTGGAGGAACCGAACGGGCGAGCATCCTCATTCCGCGGCCCGCTGCTTCGTTGGTTGAATGCGTGATATGATTGGGCATGGAGCATGGTCCGATTGGGAACCGGCGAAGTGCACGCATATGCGTTCGTATCAAGTGTGCATCACGTTGCGCATTTTCTTACATGAACGTTGTACGTACTTCCTCCGTACCCGTGCATTGGACATCTTAGAGCAACTCCAACGGGCCGACCCAAACGGACGGCGCTTTTGTCCGTTTGGGTCGGCCCGGCGGACACAAACGTCTGGCGCTGTGCTTGGGTCGGCGCGAGCGCCCAACACTGGTCCGACCCGTTTTTTCGGCGCGCCAAAAAAAAGTTTAAAAGCATTTTAAAAATAAATACATGCATTTAATTAAATATAAAAGCCGGCCACGAAGACCGGCGAAAGTCCACATTATATTAATTAACATAAAAACACTAAAAACTAGACGACGTGCTGCCCTAGGCGTCCTCGTCAGCGGCGGTGTCTGCTCGGGGCCGGTGAGGTCGATCAGCGTCGGCGCATGGCCGGCCCAGGGGAACGCCGTGTTCCAGAGGGCGGCGATGTCGGGCTGCGCCGCCGCTGCCTAGGCCTGGCGCGCCTCCTCTTCGGCCTCGTGCTCGAGCATCTGCAGGCGCTCGCCCTCCCTGCGCTCCTCGGTCAGCTGAACGCGGCGCCAGTGGTCGAGGTAGGTCGCCTCCTGCTTCTTCGTCGCCCCGAGCCAGATCGGCGGAGCCCTGACCCACTCGCGCACTACTCCGGTCCAGGAGTAGCGCTCGAGGTAGGCCGGCTCCTCCGGCTCGGCTTTGGGCGGGGACGGCGGGGTCACTGGTGGCACGACGCAGTCGCCCGCCGCGGAGAGGGCCATTGCCTCCGCCATGGCAGCCTGAAAAGCCGCCTCATCCGCCTCCCTCCACTGCTCCTCCTCCTCGCTCTCCTTAATGGCCGCCTAGTAGGCAGCCTCGGCCTCCTAGTCCTCGTCGCGGACGACGAGCGGGGGCGGCGGCAGGCTGCGGTCGACGCCGCGTCGCCTCGCCTCCTCGTGCTCGAAGGCGAACCATCGAGCCCAGTTGGGCGAGTCGACGGCGTAGTGCGGTTCGGCGCGCTGCTCCAGCGTCAGCAACGCCCGCCGGCGCCGCACCTCCTCCGCATGGGCCCTCGCCGTCCGCGGCGCTGCCGGCACTGGGATCCTCTCCGGATCCAAATGCCAGTCATTCGGCAGCGTCGCATCGGGGTACGGCAGAGGCACGCGGTGCTGCCAGTGCCACTCGCCCTGGTGCACCGGCACATTGATGCGTTGCCTCTGCCGGGGAGCGCGCGGCGGCGCGGGGAGGGCGGGGAGGAAGGGGGAATGGCGGGCGGGGGCCTTGCCCTTGCGGCTACTGCCGATGCCGGAGAAGAAGCCCATGTTGGCGGTGGCTAGGGTTGTCGCTGGCGTGGGGGCAGGGGTTGCCAGATGGGGACGGGGGTGAGTGGCAGTGGATGAGGACGGCCCCGCCGCACGCCTGACTTAAAAAAGGACGACCGCCGTCGCTGACGCGTGGGCCCAAGGTGGGCCCAAGGTGGGCGGTCGTCATAAATAATGTTGACCGTCGTAGTTGGACGGTCGCCAGGTGGGGACGCGTCGGACGGCGAGGAGACACGCGGCGCGTCCGTTTTGCGTCCGCGTCGACGCATTCTAGGCGCAATTTTGGGTCGAAAATGGGTCGGCGCGGACGCCAGGCGGACACGATTTGAGTTCGGGTCGGCGCGTTGGGCCGCCACTTTTGTCCGCGCCGACCCAAACGGACGCGGGCGGACGAAATGGGTCGCCCCATTGAAGTTGCTCTTAGGTGATGCATCGCAACCAACACGGAGAAAAAAACAAGGTAACTTGATGTTTATTTATTAATTAATAATACTCTTGCATGCAAATCATCCTGCTAAAGTCAGTTTATTTGCCACACTGACAACTGCATGTTCATCTTGATATACTCAAGTCACTGAAGGCACCTACGTCTCACGTCCTTATTGGTTGATTCGTTTGTTCGTGGCAAGAAACAGGAAACAAGATGGGTGTGAATGCATCGTAAGCGTTTTGACATTATCTGATTTTCGTAATGTGTCTAATGCACTGGTACGGAAGGTGTACCGTTCTCGGATATCCCCAAGGCACATTTCGCAGATAGTTCTACATTAGGTTGTCATTTGGGTGGTCATTCTTTTTTCCTTACCTTTTCCTTTACTGTTTTTTGGACGTTTCTTAATTTGGAAGGGATAGTTTCACCATGGGTTTTTGCCCTTGGTTTTCTCCAAGAATATATATTAGATGCAATAAATTTTAGTTTACATTCTTTGTGTGATAGTTAGAACATCTA
>NC_057799.1:493982408-494021776 GCF_018294505.1 Triticum aestivum
CGCCCCGCCCCTCCAATGTCCTTTTTTGCAACCACAACCCTCACTTTGAAAACCTTAAATCCATGCAAACACATGCTCCTTGATGATTTTCACATAAAAATGAATACCGCACACAAAAAATAATAATTTGTACATAAAAAATACTTGGTTCAAACATAACAAAAAATTTGGAGTGCATAGTTGAAACATAAAATTCATCGATTTCCTATGTGGATTCAGATATATTCCACAAGATTATTGAGTAGGTGCTACAGCTACGTTGCTAGCAGTAGCGCGTCTACATAGAAAAGCGCCACTACTATAATTTCCACACATGTTGCCGCCACGCTAGGCATAGTAGTAGCGAGCTTTGGGAAACGCGCTACCGCTATTGCGTTTAGCAGTAGCGCTTTCCTCTAACACGCGCTGCTGCTAAACCCATCCTATCTTCTTCACCGGTCGCCCCTCACTCTGCCCTCTCCACTCCACTCTCACTCTCCCACGCACCCCGTCGTCCGCCGCCGATGTTCGGCCCTTCCCGACCACCATCGTTGCCCGCCGCCGCTCCAACTACTACTCCACCGAGGTAGCTCCTCCATCCCTCCTCCTTCCACCTCCCTCCCCTCCTCGTCCCTCTCCCGATCTCTCCCTCCCTCCTTCCACCTCCCTCTCCCTCCTACCTCCCACCTCCCTGCCTCGTCCGTCCGTCCTCCTCCCTCCGTCCTCCTCCTCCCTGCCTCATCCGTTCTCCTCCTCCCTTCCTCCCTCACTCACCCCTCCCTTCGTTCCTGCTCCCTCCACCTCCCTCTGTTTTTGAAATTTTAATAATAGAAATTTTTAGGTATTAAATTTAGTAATAGAAGTTTGTACTAAGAAAATTTAGGGTAGAACTAGGGTAATAGAAATTTTAGTAAGTGTTCAATAGAGTAGAACTATGGTATTTAGTTATGTCAACATCACATTGCCAAATTTAGAGAGAGAGAGAGAGAGAGAGAGAGAGAGAGAGAGAGAGAGAGAGATCTATATTGTCTGAATGAAATGTTAGGATTTTTAGTAAGTGTTGAGTAGAGTAGAACTAGGGTATTTAGTAAGTGTATGATGGTCCTATTTAGTTATGCTTCTTGTCCGAATGAAATGTTAGGATTATATATAAGATATATTGAAATGTTTTTGTTAATATTTTCAGCCATTGAAATGCAATGAGCATCAAGTTTGAATGTTCATGTGGCGCTGGGTACGTAGATCACCGACGAGCCGGTCGACGACGCCCAGAAGATCACCGACGACACCCGCACCCTCGACAACCATCGTCTATAGTGAGTAAACATGTATATCTAGTGTTGTGTACTAGCTAGTGCTGCTCAAATATGATGTAGATATAAACATGTATATCTAGTGTTGCCCAAATAGGATATGTGCTTGCCCAAGTGGCCCACGTTTACAGGGAACACCTCTGAGTGTCCTATGTTTTGCCGGAGTGTTGATTAATTTCCGTTCCGGCAAATTTCAGGCGCTCGATATGTCCTTTTTTAGCAAAGGTTGTGCTGAATTTTTCCGTAAATTTTAGCATGGCTTGTGCTAGAATTTTGGAAATATCGAGTGCGTTGGATTTGCCGGAAAGAGCACTAAATGACATTTTGGGTTGACTTTAAGTCTCTTGGGGCTCCATATATGAAAGTCAAAAAATAGTGAGGGAGTGTCCACCATATATGAGAGAAGAAGAATGTCGACTATTGTCGTGGGGTCGTTCTTCCTGTTCTTTCTCGTGATAGACCTTTTGGTAATGCACGGGAAGGAAGAGAAGAACGACCATCACCGACGGTCGCAAATGTCAGAGAGGAAGAATCCCGACTGTTGTCATGGGGGTCGCTTCTCCTTCGTTCCCGTGTGCTAGACATTTTCGTGTAATGCACTCGGGGACGAAGGGAGGAGCGACCATCTTCGATGGTCGAATATATACACCACGTGGGCTGACAGTTTTCAAGAAAAGACTCGACAGACCGATAGTTAACCCGTGATGAATAATAATGATCTAATTTAGTTTTTGTAGTACATATATTGAATTTTAGAAGTTTAATCTTTGAATTATGAACATAGGAAATATCTGAGGACGAAGATAGGATCCCGGAGTGCGACTGCGGCGACGACCGGGGTCTGTGCAACAGGCCTCACCTGGTAGACGGTCGGTGCTTTAGTATTAAGTACGATGAGACCTTCGATGTTGAAACGGTACACAACGACGACAAGTCTTTTTCATAATTAAGCATGACTTATGCTCCTTCAACGTGTAATTTTCGTCTTCTACAATTCGACTAGTGCATCCCCTGTCATGCAAGACGTTATGTCTTGGAGAAGCTGGATTTTGAAGATCACGAGAATATGGAGACAAAAAGAGTTAACCTCAGGACCCATCATGGTTATACTTTTCCCGTAAAGCTATACATGTTGGAAATATGCCCTAGAGGCAATAATAAAGCGGTTATTATTATATTTCCTTGTTCATCATAATCGTTTATTATCCATGCTATAATTGTATTGACCGGAAACTCAAATACATGTGTGGATACATAGACAACAACATGTCCCTAGTAAGCCTCTATCAGACTAGCTCGTTGATCAAAGATGGCTATGGTTTCCTAGTCATAGATATGAGTTATCATTTCATAATGGGATCACATCATTAGGAGAATGATGTGATGGACAAGACCCAAACTATAAACATAGCATACGATTGTATCAAGTTTACTGCTATCGTTTTCTGCATGTCAAGTATTTGCTCCTATGACCATGAGATCATGCAACTCACTGACACCGGAGGAATACCTTGTGTGTACCAAACGTCGCAACTTAACTGGGTGACTATAAAGGTGCTCTACAGGTATCTCCGAGGGTGTCTGTTGAGTTGGCATGGATCAAGACTAGGATTTGCCACTCCGTATGACGGGGAGGTATCTCAAGGCCCACTCGGTAATACAACATCACAATGAGCTTGCAAACAATGTGACTAATGGGTTAGCCACGGGATCTTGTATTACAGAACGAGTAAAGAGACTTGCCGGTAATGAGATTGAACTAGGTATGGAGATACCGACGATCGAATCTCGGGCAAGTAACATACCAATATACAAAGGGACTACATACGAGATTAGCTGAATCCTTGACACCGAGGTTTGACCGATAAAGATCTTCGTAGAATATGCAGGAACCAACATGGGCATCCAGGTCCCGCTATTAGTTATTGACTGTAGAGGTGTCTCAGTCATGTCTGCATAGTTCTCGAACCCGAAAGGTCTACACACTTAACGTTTGGTGACGATATAAGTATAGTTGAGTTGTTATGGTGGTTACCGAAGGTTGTTTGGAGTCCTTAGTGAGATCCCAGACGTGACGAGGAACTCCAGAAGGGTTCAGAGGTGAAGATTGATACATAGGACGAAGGGTATCGGAGACCGGAAGTGTTCCAGGGGCACCGGGTGATGGCCAGCATGACCGAAAGGGGTTTCGGGGGCCCCCGACAAGTGTTGGGGGGCCTCATGGGCCAAAGGGAGGGAGTACACCAGCCCACTAAGGGGTTGTGCGCTCCCCAAGCCCCCTTCCCACATTGCCAAAGGAGGTGGGGGCGCCCCCTAGGGTTCCCACCCTTTTGCCTTAGGGGCCAAGTCTCCTATGGGGAGGCGCCCAAACCCATCTAGGCTTTCCCCTTGTGGCCACTGACCCCCCTAGGGAAAGTCTAGGGCACCCCCTCCCCCCTTCCCCCTATATATAGAGAGGTAGAGAGAGGGCAGCTGCACCCCTGATACGTGATACGTCTCCAACGTATCTATAATTTTTGATTGTTCCATGCTATATTATATTCTGTTTTGGACATTAATGGGCTTTATTATACAATTTTATATTATTTTTGGGACTAACCTATTAACCGGAGGCCCAACCCAGAATTGCTGTTTTTTTTGCCTATTTTAGAGTTTCGCAGAAAAAGAATATCAAACGGAATGAAACCTTCGGGAACATGATTTTCGGAACGAACGTGATCCAGCCGACTTGGACCCTACGTCAAGACATCAACCAGGAGGGCACGAGGCAGGGGGGTGCGCCTACCCCCCTGGGCGCGCCCTCCACCCTCGTGGGCCCCACGTTGCTCCACCGACGTACTTCTTCCTCCTATATATACTTACGTACCCCCAAACTACCAGATATGGAGCCAAAAACCTAATTCCACCGCCGCAACCTTCTGTACCCGTGAGATCCCATCTTGGGGCCTTTTCCGGAGCTCCGCCGGAGGGGGCATCGATCACGGAGGGCTTCTACATCAACACCATAGCCTCTCTGATGATGTGTGAGTAGTTTACCTCAGACCTTCGGGTCCATAGTTATTAGCTAGATGGCTTCCTCTCTCTTTTGGATCTCAATACAATGTTCTCCCCCTCTCTTGTGGAGATCTATTTGATTAATCTTCTTTTGCGGTGTGTTTGTTGAGACCGATGAATTGCGGGTTTATGATCAAGTTTATCCATGAACAATATTTGAATCTTCTCTGAATTCTTTTATGTATGATTGGTTATCTTTGCAAGTCTCTTCGAATTATCAGTTTGGTTTGGCCTACTAGATTGATCTTTCTTGCAATGGGTGAAGTGCTTAGCTTTGGGTTCAATCTTGCGGTGTCCTTTTCCCAGTGACAGTAGGGGCAGCAAGGCACGTATTTTATTGTTGCCATCGAGGATAACAATATGGGGTTTATATCATATTGCATGAGTTTATCCCTCTACATCATGTCATCTTACTTAAAGCGTTACTCTGTTCTTATGAACTTAATACTCTAGATGCATGCTGGATAGCGGTCGATGTGTGGAGTAATAGTAGTAGATGCAGGCAGGAGTCGGTCTACTTGTCTCGGACGTGATGCCTATATACATGATCATACCTAGATATTCTCATAACTATGCTCAATTCTGTCAATTGCTCAACAATAATTTGTTCACCCACCGTAATACTTATGCTCTTGAGAGAAGCCACTAGTGAAACCTAAGGCCCCCGGGTCTATTTTCCATCATATTAATCTTCCAATACTTAGCTATTTTCATTGCCTTTTATTTTACTTTGCATCTTTATCATAAAAATACCAAAAAATATTATCTTATCATATCTATCAGATCTCACTCTCGTAAGTGACCGTGAAGGGATTGACAACCCCTTTATTGCGTTGGTTGCGAGGATTTATTTGTTTGTGTAGGTGCGAGGGACTCGTGCGTGGCCTCCTACTGGATTGATACCTTGGTTCTCAAAAACTGAGGGAAATACTTACGCTACTTTGTTGCATCACCCTTTCCTCTTCAAGGGAAAACCAACGCAGTGCTCAAGAGGATTTCTGGCGCCATTGCCGGGGAGTCTATGCAAAAGTCAACACACCAAGTACCCATCACAAACCCTTATCTCCCGCATTACATTATTTGCCATTTGCCTCTCGTTTTCCTGTCCCCCACTTCACCCTTGCCGTTTTATTCGCCCTCTCTTTTTCGTTTTCCTCTTTTCCTTTTGCCTCCCTCTTTATTTTTGCTCCTCGCACTTTCTGTCGTTATGTCTGAAATTGGGGAAACTATTGTCGATATGGACAATAGTAATAACATGGAAAATTCTGATGCTCCTACTGAAGAACCCCCTACCTTGCATACAAAAAAATTCTGAATTGGTAGTGGTAATATTATTGGAAAAGGAGTTATCCAAGATTTCTTTACTTGTGCCGGTGCTTTGCCTTCTATGGGTAGTTCTATTCTTCATAGAACTAGTAGTCTTGCGGACGCTATCGCCATGCTTGTAGTTGAACTTGAAAGACAATTTATGCACATGCATCCTTGCATACAAAGGATTTTCCTAGAATTTTCTAATATCAGGCATTCTTCTGTTAAGCGTGCCGCTACTATATTTTTGGCTCATGAGTTCAGATTTATAATAAAAGAGGCCAAAGAAATCTTTGCGCATTATAGGATGGACGCTGGCCGCCCTCCCATAGAAACTATTTTATTTGATCAAGAGGAAATAATGCGTTTTCAATCTCTAGACTATGTTGCTTTTAATGAAAACCTTAGAAAAAAGGTTCCTACCAATATTCTAGTTGATAGAATCTTTGAACTTAATAATGATTTTGCTATTTGAAATAATGAGCTAGGATATTCTCTCGAATATAGGCTCACAAAGTTCTGTCAAAAGAATGCTTATAATGATGAATTGGTTGTGCAATACGAAGGGCCAAAGGAGGAACCTATACCTCCTAAAGTTGATCTTGGGGATTTTTGTCCCATTAAATTTAGCCCTTTTGATTACTTTTACTTGCCTCAGAGAAAACTTGCTGCTGAACATACAGAATATGAAATGAGTTTTAATGATCTATCTTATTATTATTGCGATACCTAGATCTATGCTTGCTATTATGCCTAGGTAGGGGCGTTAAACGATAGCGCTTGTTGGGAGGCAACCCAATTTTATTTTTAGTTTTTTTGCTTCCAAATTTCAACAAGGGGGCTGGGATGCTCGCCTTCATAGAAAGGCGACCGGGCCTAGATTAGATGTTCGCCTAAAACGCGAACCGCGCGGAGCCCACCCTTTTTCGTTTTCTGCCGCCACTGGGTGGCCGCAGGGGAAACACAGCCCGGAAATGGAGTGTTAGTTTCAAATAGAGATTGTGTGGGTGTGAAGTGTACTGAAGATCGAGGTTTTTCTAGTCTTATTTGTCCCAGGGAGCGAGGAGAGAAGATGACAGGTTGAGTAGAGAAAGGTGGGTCAGATGCCTTATTTTGTTAGTTAGGATCTCCTTCTCACTCCAAAGTATTTTCATCATCGGTTGACTTGGACAGCAGGCGGGTTACACGTTCCACTGTGCCGACATGTGAGGTGCAGGTGGTGGCTTCTGTTTAGGAATAAGTATTTGATCTAGCCTCTGGTTAGATGTGTTTTTATGTTTTAATTAGTGTTTGTTCCAAGTTTAACCTATAGGATCTTCTTGGATGATAGTTATTTGATCTTGCTGAAAATTCCAGAAACTTTCTGTTCACGAAAATAATTGTTAAAAATCACCAGAACGTGATAAAATATTGATTCCAATTTCTGATGATCAATAAACCAATTTTCTAGGTCGTCCTATTTTGGATGAATTTTTGGAGTTCGAGAAGTTTGCGTTAGTTACAGATTACTACAGACTGTTCTCTTTTTGACAGATTCTGTTTTTCGTGTGTTGTTTGCTTATTTTGATGAATCTATGGCTAGTAAAATAGTTTATAAACCATAGAGAAATTGGAATACAGTAGGTTTATCCAAACCCCGTGATATGATACGCTTTTTCATACATAAACCTCCTTATATCTTCCTCAAAACAGCCCATACCTACCTATTATGGCATTTCCATAGCCATTCCGAGATATATTGCCATGCAACTTTCCACCGTTCCGTTTATTATGACACGCTCATCATTGTCATATTGCTTTGCATGATCATGTAGTTGACATCGTATTTGTGGCAAAGCCACCGTTCATAATTTTCATACATGTCACTCTTGATTCATTGCTATCCCGGTATATCGCCGGAGGCATTCATATAGAGTCATACTTTGTTCTAGTATCGAGTTGTAATCATTGAGTTGTAAATAAATAGAAGTGTGATGATCATCATTCATAGAGCATTGTCCCAATAAAAAAGAGAAAGGCCAAAAAAAGAGAAGGCCAAAAAAATATATATAAATATAAATAAAAGGGACAATGCTACTATCCTTTTTCCCACACTTGTGCTTCAAAGTAGCACCATGTTCTTCATGATAGAGAGTCTCTTGTTTTGTCACTTTCATATACTAGTGGGAATTTTTCATTATAGAACTTGGCTTGTATATTCCAACAATAGGCTTCCTCAAATGCCCTAGGTCTTCGTTAGCAAGCAAGTTGGATGCACACCCACTTAGTTTCTTTTATTGAGCTTTCATGCATTTATAGCTCTAGTGCATCTGTTGCATGTCAATCCCTACTCCTTGCATTAACATCAATCGATGGGCATCTCCATAGCTCATTGATTAGCCGCGTTGATGTGAGACTTTCTCCTTTTTTGTCTTCTCCACATAACCCCCATCATTATATTCTATTCCACCCATAGTGCTATATCCATGGCTCACGCTCATGTTGAAGGAAATATGCCCTAGAGGCAATAATAAAGTTATTATTTATTTCCTTATTTCATGATAAATGTTTATTATTCATGCTAGAATTGTATTAACCGGAAACATAATACTTGTGTGAATACATAGACAAACAGAGTGTCACTAGTATGCCTCTACTTGACTAGCTCGTTGATCAAAGATGGTTATGTTTCCTAGCCATAGACATGAGTTGTCATTTGATTAACGGGATCACATCATTAGGAGAATGATGTGATTGACTTGACCCATTCCGTTAGCTTAGCACTCGATCGTTTAGTATGTTGCTATTGCTTTCTTCATGACTTATACATGTTCCTATGACTATGAGATTATGCAACTCCCGTTTACCGGAGGAACACTTTGTGTGCTACCAAACGTCACAACGTAACTGGGTGATTATAAAGGTGCTCTACAGGTGTCTCCAAAGGTACTTGTTGGGTTGGCGTATTTCGAGATTAGGATTTGTCACTCCGATTGTCCGAGAAGTATCTCTGGGCCCTCTCGGTAATGCACATCACTTAAGCCTTGCAAGCATTGCAACTAATGAGTTAGTTGTGGGATGATGTATTACGGAACGAGTAAAGAGACTTGCCGGTAACGAGATTGAACTAGGTATTGAGATACCGACGATCGAATCTCGGGCAAGTAACATACCGATGACAAAGGGAACAACGTATGTTGTTATGCAGTTTGACCGATAAAGATCTTCGTAGAATATGTGGGAGCCAATATGAGCATCCAGGTTCCGCTATTTGTTATTGACCGGAGACGTGTCTTAGTCATGTCTACACAGTTCTTGAACCCGTAGGGTCCGCACGCTTAACGCTTCGATGACAGTTATATTATGAGTTTATATGTTTTGATGTACCGAAGGTTGTTCGGAGTCCCGGATGTGATCACGGGCATGACGAGGAGTCTCGAAATGGTCGAGACATGAAGATTGATATATTGGAAGCCTATATTTGGATATCGGAAGTGTTCCGGATGAAATCAGGATTTTACCGGAGTACCGGAGGGGTTACCGGAACCCCCCGGGGGTTAATGGGCCATAGTGGGCCTTAGTGCAGAAGAGGAGAGGCGGCCAGGGCAGGGCCGCGCGCCCCTCCCCCTAGTCCGAATAGGACAAGGAGAGGGGGGCGGCGCCCCCCTTTCCTTCTCCTCCTCCACCTCTTGCCCCCCTTCTCCTATTCCAACAAGGAAGGGAGGGAGTCCTACTCCCGGTGGGAGTAGGACTCCTCCTGGCGCGCCTCCTCCCTGGCCGGTCGCACCTCCCCCCTTGCTCCTTTATATACGGGGGCAGGGGGCACCCCAAAGACACAACAATTGATCGTTTGATCTTTTAGCCGTGTGCGGTGCCCCCCTCCACCATAGTCCACCTCGATAATACTGTAGTGGTGCTTAGGCGAAGCCCTGCATTGGTAGAACATCATCATCGTCACCACGCCATCGTGCTGACGAAACTCTCCCTCAACACTCGGCTGGATCGGAGTTCGAGGGACGTCATCGGGCTGAACGTGTGCTGAACTCGGAGGTGTCGTGCGTTCGGTACTTGATCGGTCGGATCGTGAAGACGTACGACTACATCAACCGCGTTGTGCTAACGCTTCCGCTTTCGGTCTACGAGGGTACGTAGATAACACTCTCCCCTCTCATTGCTATGCATCACCATGATCTTGCGTGTGCGTAGGAAAACTGTTGAAATTACTAGGTTCCCCAACGGTGGCATCCGAGCCTGGTTTTATGCGTTGATGTTATATGCACGAGTAGAACACAAGTGTGTTGTGGGCGATATAATCATACTGCTTACCAGCATGTCATACTTTGGTTCGGCGGTATTGTTGGATGAAGGGGCCCAGACCGACATTACGCGTACGCTTACGCGAGACTGGTTCTACCGACGTGCTTTGCACACAGGTGGCTGGCGGGTGTCAGTTTCTCCAACTTTAGTTGAACCGAGTGTGTCTACGCCCGGTCCTTGCGAAGGTTAAACAACACCAACTTGACAAACTATCGTTGTGGTTTTGATGCGTAGGTAAGAACGGTTCTTGCTAAGCCCGTAGCAGCCACGTAAAATTTGCAACAACAAAGTAGAGGACGTCTAACTTGTTTTTGCAGGGCATGTTGTGATGTGATATGGTCAAGACATGATGCTAAATTTTATTGTATGAGATGACCATGTTTTGTAACCGAGTTATCGGCAACTGGCAGGAGCCATATGGTTGTCGCTTTATTGTATGCAATGCAAACGCCCTGTAATGCTTTACTTTATCACTAAGCGGTAGCGATAGTCGTAGAAGCATAAGATTGGCGAGACGACAACGATGCTACGATGAAGATCAAGGTGTTGCGCCGGTGACGATGGTGATCATGACGGTGCTTCGGAGATGGAGATCACAAGCACAAGATGATGATGGCCATATCATATCACTTATATTGATTGCATGTGATGTTTATCTTTTATGCATCTTATCTTGCTTTGATTGACGGTAGCATTATAAGATGATCCCTCACTAAATTATCAAAGTATAAGTGTTCTCCCTGAGTATGCACCGTTGCGAAAGTTCTTCGTGCTAAGACACCACGTGATGATCGGGTGTGATAGGCTCTACGTTCAAATACAACGGATGCAAAACAGTTGCACACGCGGAATACTCAGGTTAAACTTGACGAGCCTAGCATATAACAGATATGGCCTCGGAACACTGAGACCGAAAGGTCGAGCGTGAATCATATAGTAGATATGATCAACATAGTGATGTTCACCATTGAAACTACTCCATCTCACGTGATGATCGGACATGGCTTAGTTGATATGGATCACGTGATCACTTAGAAGATTAGAGGGATGTCTATCTAAGTGGGAGTTCTTAAGTTATATGATTAATTGAACTTTAATTTATCATGAACTTAGTCCTGGTAGTATTAGCATATCTATGTTGTAGATCAATAGGTCGTGTTGTTGCTTCCCTATGTTTTATATATGTTCCTAGAGAAAACTAAGTTGAAAGATGATAGTAGCAATGATGCGGACTGGGTCCGTGATCTGAGGTTTGTCCTTATTGCTGCACAGAAGAATTATGTCCTTGATGCACCGTTAGGTGATAAACCTATTGCAGGAGCAGATGCAGACGTTATGAACGTTTGGCTAGCTCAATATGATGACTACTTGATAGTTTAGTGCACCATGCTTAACGGCTTAGAATCGGGACTTCAAAGACGTTTTGAACGTGATGGACCATATGAGATGTTCCAGGAGTTTAAGTTAATATTTCAAGCAAATAACCGAGTTGAGAGATATGAAGTCTCCAACAAGTTCTACAACTAAAAGATGGAGGAGAATAGCTCAAGCAGTGAGCATGTGCTCAGATTGTCCGGGCACTACAATCGCTTGAATAAAGTGGGAGGTAATCTTCCAGATAAGATAGTGATTGACAGAATTCTCTAGTCACCATCACCAAGTTAGTAGAACTTCGTGATGAACTATAATATGCAAGGGATAACAGAAACAATTCCCAAGTTCTTCGTGATGCTGAAATCGACGAAGGTAGAAATCAAGAAAAACATCAAGTGTTGATGGTTGACGAGACCACTAGTTTCAAGAAAAGGGCAAAGGGAAGAAGGGGAACTTCAAGAAGAACGGCAAGCAAGTTGCTGCTCAAATGAAGAAGCCCAAGTCTGGTCCTAAGCCTGAGACTAAGTGCTTCTACTGCAAAGGGACTGGTCACTGGAAGCGGAACTACCCCAAGTATTTGGTGGATAAGAAGGATGGCAAAGTGAACAAAGGTATATTGGATATACATGTTATTGATGTGTACTTTACTAGTGTTTATAGCAACCCCTCGGCATTTGATACTGGTTCAGTTGCTAAGAGTAGTAACTCGAAACGGGAGTTGCAGAATAAACAGAAACTAGTAAAAGGCGAGGTGACGATGTGTGTTGGAAGTAGTTCCAAGATTGATATGATCATCATCGCACACTCCCTATACTTTCGGGATTAGTGTTGAAACTAAATAAGTGTTATTTGGTGTTTGCGTTGAGCATGAATATGATTTGATCATGTTTGTTGCAATACGGTTATTCATTTAAATTAGAGAATAATTGTTGTTCTGTTTACATGAATAAAACCTTCTATGGTCATACACCCAATAAAATGGTTTGTTGGATCTCGATCGTAGTGATACACATATTCATAATAATGAAGCCAAAAGATGCAAAGTTAATAATGATAGTGCAACTTATTTATGGCACTGCCGTTTAGGTCATATTGGTGTAAAGCACATGAAGAAACTCCATGCTGATGGGATTTTGGAATCACTTGATTATGAATCACTTGATGCTTGCGAACCATGCCTCATGGGCAAGATGACTAAGACTCCGTTCTCCGGAACAATGGAGCGAGCAACAGATTTGTTGGAAATCATACATACTGATGTATGTGGTCCGATGAATATTAAGGCTTGCGGCGGGTATCATTATTTTCTGACATTCACAGATGATTTGAGCAGATATGGGTATATCTACTTGATGAAACACAAGTCTGAAACATTTGAAAAGTTCAAAGAATTTCAGAGTGAAGTGGAGAATCATCGTAACAAAAATAAAAGTTTCTATGATATGACCACAGAGGTAAAATATTTGAGTTACGAGTTTGACCTTCAGTTAAAACAATGTGAAATAGTTTCACTACTCACGCCACCTGGAACACCACATTGTAATGGTGTATCCGAACGTCGTAACCGTACTTTATTAGATATGGTGCGATCTATGATGTCTCTTACCGATCTACCACTATCGTTTTAGGGTTATGCATTAGAGACAGCTACATTCACGTTAAATAGGGCACCATTTAAATCCGTTGAGATGACACCGTATGAACTATGGTTTGGCAAGAAACCTAAGCTGTCGTTTATTAAAGTTTGAGGTTGCAATGCTTATGTGAAAAAGTTTCAACCTGATAAGCTCAAACCCAAATCGGAGAAATGTGTCTTCATAGGATACCCAAAGGAGACAGTTGGGTACACCTTCTTTCACAGATCCGAAGGCAAGATATTCGTTGCTAAGAATGGATCCTTTCTAGAGAAGGAGTTTCTCTCGAAAGAAGTGAGTGGGAGGAAAGTAGAACTTGATGAGGTAACTGTACCTGCTCCCTTATTGGAAAGTAGTTCATCACAGAAACCGGTTCCTGTGACACCTACACCAATTAATGAGGAAGCTAATGATGATGATCATGAAACTTTAGATCAAGTTACTACCGAACCACGTAGGTCAACCAGAGTAAGATCCGCACCAGAGTGGTACGGTAATCCTGTTCTGGAGGTCATGTTACTTGACCATGACGAACCTACGAACTATGAGGAAGCGATGATGAGCCCAGATTCCAGAAAAATGGCTTGAGGCCTTGAAATCTGAGATGGGATCCATGTATGAGAACAAAGTGTGGACTTTGGTTGACTTGCCCGATGATCGGCAAGCCATAGAAAATAAAGGGATCTTCAAGAGGAAGATGTACGCTGATAGTGGTATTACTATCTACAAAGCTAGACTTGTCGGTTTTTGACAATGTTCAAGGTGTTGACTACGATGAGATTTTCTCAGTCGTAGCGATGCTTGAGTCTGTCCGAATCATGTTAGCAAATTGCCAAATTTTATGAAATCTGGCAAATGGATGTCAAAACTACGTTCCTTAATGGATTTCTTAAAGAAGAGTTGTATATGATGCAACTAGAAGGTTTTGTCGATCCTAAAGGTGCTAACAAAATGTGCAAGCTCCAGCGATCCATCTATGGACTGGTGCAAACATCTCAGAGTTGGAATATACGCTTTGATGAGTTGATCAAAGCATATAGTTTTATACAGACTTGCGGTGAAGCCTGTATTTACAAGAAAGTGAGTGGGAGCACTACAGCATTTCTGATAAGTATATGTGAATGACATATTGTTGATCATAAATAATGTAGAATTATTCTGCAAAGCATAAAGGAGTGTTTGAAAGGAGTTTTTCAAAGAAAGACCTCGGTGAAGCTGCTTACATATTGAGCATCAAGATCTATAGAGATAGATCAAGACACTTGATAAGTTTTTTTAATGAGTACATACCTTGACAAGATTTTGAAATAGTTCAAGATGGAACAGTCAGAGAAAGAGTTCTCGCCTATGTTACAAGGTGTGAAATTGAGTAAGACTCAAAGCCCGACCACGGTAGAAGATAGAAAGAGAATGAAAGTCATTCCCTATGCCTCAGGCATAGGTTCTATAAAGTATGCCATGCTATGTACCAGATCTATTGTATACCCTGGACTGATTTTGGCAAGGGAGTACAATAGTGATCTAGGAGTAGATCACTGGACAGCGGTCAAAACTATCCTTAGCGGAATAAGGATATATTTCTCGGTTATGGAGGTGATAAGGAGTTCGTCGTAAAGAGTTACGTTGATGCAAGCTTTGACACCGATCTGGATGACTCTAAGTCACAATCCATATACATATTGAAAAGTGGGAGCAATTAGCTAAAGTAGCTCCGTGCAGAGCATTGTAAACATAGAAATTTGCAAAATACTTACGGATCTGAATGTGACAGACCCGTTGACTAAAATTATCTCACAAGCAAAACATGATCACACCTTAGTACTCTTTGGGTGTTAATCACATAGCGATGTGAACTAGATTACTGACTCTAGTAAATCCTTTGGGTGCTGGTCACATGTCGATGTGAACTATGGGTGTTAACCACATAAAGATGTGAACTATTGATGTTAAATCACATGGCGATGTGAACTAGGTTATTGACTCTAGTGCAAGTGGGAGACTGAAGGAAATATGCCCTAGAGGCAATAATAAAGTTATTATTTATTTCCTTATTTCATGATAAATGTTTATTATTCATGCTAGGATTGTATTAACCGGAAACATAATACTTGTGTGAATACATAGACAAACAGAGTGTCACTAGTATGCCTCTACTTGACTAGCTCGTTGGTCAAAGATGGTTATGTTTCCTAGCCATAGACATGAGTTGTCATTTGATTAACGGGATCACATCATTAGGAGAATGATGTGATTGACTTGACCCATTCCGTTAGCTTAGCACTCGATCGTTTAGTATGTTGCTATTGCTTTCTTCATGACTTATACATGTTCCTATGACTATGAGATTATGCAACTCCCGTTTACCGGAGGAACACTTTGTGTGCTACCAAACGTCACAACGTAACTGGGTGATTATAAAGGTGCTCTACAGGTGTCTCCAAAGGTACTTGTTGGGTTGGCGTATTTCGAGATTAGGATTTGTCACTCCGATTGTCGGAGAGGTATCTCTGGGCCCTCTCGGTAATGCACATCACTTAAGCCTTGCAAGCATTGCAACTAATGAGTTAGTTGTGGGATGATGTATTACGGAACGAGTAAAGAGACTTGCCGGTAACGAGATTAAACTAGGTATTGAGATACCGATGATCGAATCTCGGGCAAGTAACATACCGATGACAAAGGGAACAACGTATGTTGTTATGCGGTCTGACCGATAAAGATCTTCGTAGAATATGTGGGAGCCAATATGAGCATCCAGGTTCCGCTATTGGTTACTGACCGGAGACGTGTCTCGGTCATGTCTACATAGTTCTCGAACCCGTAGGGTCCGCACGCTTAACGTTTTGATGACAGTTATATTATGAGTTTATATGTTTTGATGTACCGAAGGTTGTTCGGAGTCCCGGATGTGATCCCGGACATGACGAGGAGTCTCGAAATGGTCGAGACATGAAGATTGATATATTGGAAGCCTATATTTGGATATCGGAAGTGTTCCGGGTGAAATCGGGATTTTACCGGAGTACCGGAGGGGTTACCGGAACCCCCCGGAGGTTAATGGGCCATAGTGGGCCTTAGTGGAGAAGAGGAGAGGCGGCCAGGGCAGGGCTGCGCGGCCCTCCCCCTAGTCCGAATAGGACAAGGAGAGGGGGGGGGGGGGCGCCCCTTTTCCTTCTCCTCCTCCACCTCTTTCCCCCCTTCTCCTATTCCAACAAGGAAGGGAGGGAGTCCTACTCCCGGTGGGAGTAGGACTCCTCCTGGCGCGCCTCCTCCCTGGCCGCCCGGACCTCCCCTCCTTGCTCCTTTATATACGGGGGCAGGGGGGCACCCCAAAGACACAACAATTGATCATTTGATCTTTTAGCCGTGTGCGGTGCCCCCTCCACCATAGTCCACCTCGATAATAATGTAGCGGTGCTTAGGCGAAGCCCTGCGTCGGTAGAACATCATCATCATCACCACGCCGTCGTGCTGACGAAACTCTCCCTCAACACTCGGCTGGATCGGAGTTCGAGGGACGTCATCGGGCTGAACGTGTGCTGAACTCGGAGGTGCTGTGCGTTCGGTACTTGATCGGTTGGATCATGAAGACGTACGACTACATCAACCGCGTTGTGCTAACGCTTCCACTTTCGGTCTACGAGGGTACGTAGACAACACTCTCCCCTCTCGTTGCTATGCATCACCATGATTTTGCGTGTGCGTAGGAAAACTGTTGAAATTACTACGTTCCCCAACACATGTATTGCGTGAAGGTTGAAAAAGTTTGAGATTACTAAAGTATGAAACAATTGCTTGGCTTGTCATCGGGGTTGTGCATGATGAGAGCATTCTTGTGTGATGAAAATGGAGCATGACTAAACTATATGATTTTGTAGGGATATACTTTCTTTGGCAATGTTATTTTGAGAGGACATAATTGCTTAGTTAGTATGCTTGAAGTATTATTACTTTTATGTCAATATTAAACCTTTATCTTGAATCTTTCGGATCTGAATATTCATACCACAATTAGGAGAATTGCATTGAAATTATGCCAAGTAGCATTCCACATCAATAATTCTGTTTTTATCATTTACCTACTCGAGGACGAGCAGGAATTGAGCTTGGGGATGCTTGATACGTCTCCAACGTATCTATAATTTTTGATTGTTCCATGCTATATTATATTCTGTTTTGGACATTAATGGGCTTTATTATACACTTTTATATTATTTTTGGGACTAACCTATTAACCGCAGGCCCAACCCAGAATTGCCGGTTTTTTTGCCTATTTCAGAGTTTCGCAGAAAAAGAATATCAAACTGAGTCCAAACGGAATGAAACCTTCGGGAACGTGATTTTTGGAACGAACGTGATCCAGAGGACTTGGACCCTACGTCAAGACATCAACCAGGACGGCACGAGGTAGGGGGCGCACCTACCCCCTGGGCGCGCCCTCCACCCTCGTGGGCTCTGTGACACCCAAGTTTTTATTTGGATTTTTCAAATGATTTTATTTGACTTGAGGGGAGTGATTTAAATTTTTCAAGAGAACTCTCACTCTCAAATATTTTCCCTTATGGCAAAAGTTTTATTTGGATTCAACCAAGATCTATCTTTGGTCTTGGAGGTTCTTGCTTTTCATTTGGACTCAAGACAAAACACTTTTCACTTGGGAAATGACTTTTGAAAATCTCCTTGAAATTTGCACTATGGCTTTTGGAAAATCCTTTGCCACTTTCAACAATTCCTTCTTGCCATGGCCTTAGTGCAAATCCCCTCTCCTAACCCTTTCCTCACCTTTGGATCATGATTTGCATCAAATCCAGCAAGTTGAACCTCCCCATGTGATTATTTCCATTTATATTCTATTCAAATAAATTTCTGCCTTCTTTTCTAGCACTTGGTGAGTTACAAAGGAACTCCACTTTCTGTCTTGATTTTTGCCCCAAACCTTTTTCCCCTCCTAGTCCTTTGAACCCTCAATCAAGAACCATGAAGATCCATTGGTCTTCAGTTCAAAATTTTCAAACTACATCTGCTGCAAGTTTGGACCAGATTTGCCAAATTTGGTGAAATTCATTCAAAACCTTCTCCAAAAATTCCAAGTAAAATCAGGCAGCCTCTGGGTGCATTGAGTGGTCACCTCACCAAGTTACAGCTCCAGAAAAATTTATCTCATTGCAAAATCCTCCTGTCGAACACCTGCAGTGCACTGTCTATGTCAAGTTCAGAAAGTTCAGAGAACACTGCAGTGGCCTGCTGTCGTTTTCTTCAGAGAAGGACGTCGATCTCGCCAGTGCCACCGCGTCGCCTTGCTCCTCGTCCCCTCCCCCTTGTTCCTGCACCGCACGAACGCCTGGCGCCTTGCGGGCGTCGGCGACGAGCCACAGAAGGTGCGCCACCCCGTGACCGACGCCGGCGGCGGCTTTGCGGACGCCAGCGGGAGACACGGCGCCGACGACGCCACCCAGCGCCGCCCAAACCACCGGAGCCCGCCGCGTGGCCTTCCACTCCCCCGAATGCGCTGCCGCTCTCGTCGTGAACCGCAGGGCGCGGAGCGCGCTCTCTGCCGCCGTTGAGCCCGTGCGGTCACCTCACCGTGGACCGACGCCATTACGCCAAGACCGACCCCGTTTAGCTGTGAAACGACTCCAGTAACCTCCACTGATGCTGCCTGGCCGCTCAAACCACCTGCCAATCCACTGCTCTGCCGTAATCGCTCGCCGGAGATTCTCCGTTCACGGCCACCCCGTCGATCTGCCTATAAATAGAGGCCCCGAGCTTCAACTCGAGCACCCACCATCCCTGCACTCCCCCTAGAGCAAGCCTAGCCACTGGTAGAGCCCCGAGGAGGTCTCCTTCCTCGACTCCGGCCGCCGCGACCCGCCACGGGATCCAGCCCGATTCGCCCCCGTGTGTGCTCCTCCGCCCCCATTCTCTTGCCAGTAGCTTCACCTTGCATCCCTCGTTCTGACCCGCGCCTCAATTTGTAGCTTGCAGCCCTCCACCGGAGTTCCCCATCCTCACCCGAGCCGCCGTCCGCCGGAGATAGTGTCGCCGTCGATGTGGTGCTCCCCGTTGGACGAGTCCACCACCCACCGACGCGGAAGAAGACGCTGAAGCTCTTGGTACCCTCCGTTTCTCCTAACTCCCCGTGGTTCGACGCCGGCGTCCACCGCAGTCTTCGGGCGCCGGCGAGCTTTTTAAACCTGACAGGTGGACCCCGCCTGTCAGCCTCTATTCTATTCTCCTTCGAACCGTTTTCTGTTGGCGCCTTCGGGCAAATACGTTTTCTCCTTTGCGCTTGCGCATTCCCAACCGAAGCGTTTTTTGTTTTCTCAGTTAAAACCCTGGAACTTTTCTGTTTCATTACAGATAAGTCCCTGGACAGAAACCTTTATAACTTTTTAATAAAAAGGTATTTGTGAGTGATTCTTTTTCTGACAATCTTCAAATTTTGTCTAGTTTTTTTATGGGATTTATTTGAAAAATATTTGGAGAAGTTTCTGTGCAAGTGTTGGTTTTCACGTTAGTACCCGTTTCGTGATTGCCGTAGGTTCCGGAAGAGGTGACGGAGCCGCGAACTTCGCCGAGCTAGACTCCGACTTCTCCGAACCAGGCAAGCATATTTTGAACATTTGATATGACAGGTGTTTTACATGTTCACGTGAGAGTTTGTGCGTGGCATATGAGTGTCGGTAAATACCTCGTTGCTTGTAAGGCAACGACCCGGTTGTTCCAAAGTCGCGATGATCTCTGATGAGAGATGGCCTAATCATGTGGTGACATGAAGGGCAGCAAGGTGGTACTGTTGTAGCATACCAGCCTTGCGCCATCCGACTTTCTCCGACGTTAACGTGGTTGGAGCCACGTTATCGTTCTTTTCCCGCATGTTCCAAAGTTGCGATGATCTCTGATGAGAGATGGCCAAATCATGTGGTGACATGAAGGGCAGCAAGGTGGTACTGTTGTAGCATACCAACCTTGCGTCATCCGACTTCCTCCAACGTTAACGTGGTTGGAGCCACGTTACCGTTCTTTCCCCTTTCCGTGCTACCACATGTCTCATTGCCAGGATGCGGATTAGTAAGTTGGTAACCTCTTTCCGTGTACACACCAAACAGAGAGGCCGGGATGATGGTACCTTGGCCCAGGATTAAAGCCAGTCATCCGGTCAGGGGGCATGGGTGTTTCCGGTTGGGACCGAGAGGGGGGCACCCCCTTAAAGCGCGCGTATAGAAATTTGATCCCATGCTACGCGAGGTTGTAGCCTCCCCGTCTCAAGGTTTTTCTTGAACGTCGCCGAGGGTGATCCCTGGCTTCGGATGGTTGAATTGGGTGTGTACTGGTTAGACGTGTTTCTTCCAAAACACCGTAGACGGAACTAGTCCCCGTGACTACTGAAATCCGTTGGCTGTGGTTAAGTACAAACTCTGCAGAGTCAATTCCTTCCAAATCATCGTATCCATGATCAAGTAATGAAAACATTATATCCATATCTATCCGTGTGAAAAACTTGTCCCCGGTGAACAAGCTCAAGTGGTAAATCCAGTTTTATTGCTATTCCTGTGGATGGACTAACTTTATATTTGTCGCATGCTTGTGATAATTTATGCTCCCGAACGATCGTATTGTTGAGCTGTCATATAAGCCCTTTATGTGACGTCGCGCAGACGTCCGAGTGGCGTGTACTTGTTTCTTACTTTAAATATAAGCCCTTTATGTGGTGTCGCCTCGACGCCCGACTGTGGCATTATTATTCCGCATTTTCCGCTCGAGGAGTCTTTCAGACACTCGTTTGGCACCTGCATTATTATTCCGCATTTTCCGCTCGAGGAGTCTTTCAGACACTCGTTTGGCACCTGCATTATTATTCCGCATTTTCCGCTCGAGGAGTCTTTCAGACACTCGTTTGGCACCTGTATTATTATTCCGCATTTTCTGCTCGAGGAGTCTTTCAGACACTCGTTTGGCACCAGTATTACTATTCTGCAGTTTCCGCTCGAGGCGTCATTCAGACCCTCGCTTGGCACCCAGTATTTATTATCTCTATGTCTGTTCGCACTGGTTAACTTGTTCATGTGCTTCATGTTTACATTTGTTATACCTTATGTCCGAACTGTCTTGCGAGTACTTTCATAGTACTCACCTGGCTTGTTGATTTGGCCAGATGTTGACGAAGGCGATCTCTTGGATGAAGAGTTTGATAGCGCGTCCGACGCCTAGAGGAGTCCCAGTCAGTCCCGCGCGATCCCGGATTTTTGGTCACTTGTATTGTATACGCTTCCGCCACCCGCTTTAAGTCTTCTCGAGCCTCACTCCGCCGCTCGAAGAGTTGTAGTCTTCTGGAATCATATCACTCGCTTCGCGATGATATTCCCACCACCGTTATTATCGTGAGTTAGTAGTTTGCCACCCTATCCGCCATCTTGGTTTTAGCGGCGTGCATTGTAATAAATTGTTGGGCAGTCTCTGCTCAACCTTGTATTATATTTAGTACTCCTGGTATTTTTCTTCTGTGACCAAGATATTGTCTACCAGTGAGAAGGAATTCTTCCTCGCTGGTCCGTAAAAGGGATTGGTCTCTCAATAATTATTTTATTGAAAAACCGGTCGTGACAGGCTCCACGTTGCTCCACCGACGTACTTCTTCCACCTATATATACTTACGTACCCCCAAACTACCAGATACGGAACCAAAAACCTAATTCCACCGCCGCTACATTCTATACCCGTGAGATCCCATCTTGGGGCCTTTTCCGGAGCTCCGCCAGAGGGGACATCGATCACGGAGGGCTTCTACATCAACACCATAGCCTCTCCAATGATGTGTGAGTAGTCTACCTCAGACCTTCGGGTCCATAGTTATTAGCTAGATGGCTTCCTCTCTCTTTTTGGATCTCAATACAATGTTCCCCCTCTCTTGTGGAGATCTATTTGATGTAATCTTCTTTTGCAGTGTGTTTGTTGAGACCGATGAATTGTGGGTTTATGATCAAGTTTATCTATGAACAATATTTGAATCTTCTCTGAATTCTTTTATGTATGATTGGTTATCTTTGCAAGTCTCTTCGAATTATCAGTTTGGTTTGGCCAATAGATTGATCTTTCTTGCAATGCGAGAAGTGCTTAGCTTTGGGTTCAATCTTGCGGTGTCCTTTTCCCAGTGACAGTAGGGGCAGCAAGGCACGTATTGTATTGTTTCCATCGAGGATAACAAGATGGGGTTTATATCATATTGCATGAGTTTATCCCTCTACATCATGTTATCTTACTTAAAGCGTTACTCTGTTCTTATGAACTTAATACTCTAGATGCATGCTGGATAGCGGTCGATGTGTGGAGTAATAGTAGTAGATGCAGGCAGGAGTCGGTCTACTTGTCTCGGACGTGATGCCTATATACATGATCATACCTAGATATTCTCATAACTATGCTCAGTTCTGTCAATTGCTCAACAGTAATTTGTTCACCCACCGTAATACTTATGCTCTTGAGAGAAGCCACTAGTGAAACCTATGGCCCCCGGGTCCATTTTCCATCATCTTAATCTTCCAACACTTAGCTATTTTCATTGCCTTTTATTTTACTTTGCATCTTTATCATAAAAATACCAAAAATATTATCTTATCATATCTATCAGATCTCACTCTCGTAAGTGACCGTGAAGGGATTGACAACCCCTTTATAGCGTTGGTTGCGAGGATTTATTTGTTTGTGTAGGTGCGAGGGACTCGTGCGTGGCCTCCTACTGGATTGATACCTTGGTTCTCAAAAACTAAGGGAAATACTTACGCTACTTTGCTGCATCACCCTTTCCTCTTCAAGGGAAAACCAACGCAGTGCTCAAGAGGTAGCAATACGCCACGGCGCAGCCCCTCCCCTCCCTCGATCCCTCTTCCTCTCCGTAGTGCTTAGCGAAGCTCTACTGAGATTCCGCCACCACGCCCTCGTGCTGCTGGAGGACTCGAGCTACTACATCACCATCGCTCGCTGGATCGAGGAGGTGAAGGCGTCATCAAGCCATACGTGTGTTGAACACGGAGGTGTCGTCCGTTCGGCACTAGATCTGGAGTTCGCGGGACGGATCATGATTGGACCGTGAAGACATTCAACTACATCAACCGCGTTTCTTAACGCTTCTGCTTAGAGATCTACAAGGGTATGTAGATCCAATCTCTCCTCTCGTAGATGTTCATCTCTTAGATTGATCTTGGTGAGCGTAGGAATTTTTTGTTTCCCATGCAACGTTCCCCAACAGTGGTACCAGAGCTAGGTCTATGCGTAGATGACATCACGAGTAGAACACAAAGGAGTTTGTGGGCATTGATATTCAGATTGCTTCCTTCCTTGGTCTTTTCTTGATTCATAGGTATTGTGGGATGAAGCGGCCCGGACCAACTTTGCATGTCCACGTATATGAGACCAGTTCCATTGACTGACATGTGACTTTGTTGCATAAAGATGGTTGGCGGGTGTCTGTATCTCCCACCTTAGTTGAATCGGATTTGACAAAGGTGGTCCTTGTAGAAGGTTAAATAGCAACTTGCATATCACCGTTGTGGTTTTGCGTAGGTAAGAATCGTTCTTGCTAGATACCCATAGCAGCCATGTTAAACATGTAACAACAAATTAGAGGACGTCTACCTTGTTTTTGCAGCGTATGTTATGATATGATATGGCCAAAGACATGATGAAATATATTTGATGTATGAGATGATCATGTTTGTAATAGTTTATGTCGACTTGCATGTCGATGCATACGGCAACCGGCAGGAGCCATAGGGTTGTCTTTAATTATTGTATCACATGTGTGCCAATCATTAAGCATTATGTAATGCTTTATTTTATCGCTAAACGGTAGCAATAGTAGTAGAAGCATGGTTGGCGTGACAACCCCGATGGCGACACGATGATGGAGATCATGGTGTCATGCCGGTGACGATGGAGATCATGCCAGTGCTTTGGAGATGGAGATCAAAAGCACAAGATGATGGCCATATCATGTCACTTATGATTTGCATCTGATGTTAATCCTTTTATGCATCTTATTTTGCTTAGGGCGACGGTAGCATTATAAGGTGATCCCTCACTAAAATTTCAAGATAAAATTGTGTTCTCCCCAAGTGTGCACCGTTGCGAAAGTTTGTCGTTTCGAAGCACCACGTGATGATCGGGTGTGATAGACTCTACGTTCACATACAATGGGTGCAAGCTAGTTTTGCACATGTGGAACACTTGGGTTAAACTTGACGAGCCTAGCATGTACAGACATGGCCTCGGAACGCAGGAGACCGAAAGGTCGAACATGAGTCATATAGTAGATATGACCAACATGGAGATGTTCATAATTGAAACCACCTCATCTCACGTGATGATCGGACTTGGGTTGGTGAATTTGGATCATGTTACACTCAGACGACCGAAGGGATGTTGATTTGAGTGGGAGTTCTTAAGTAATATGATTAATTGAAATCCTTATCATGAACAATAGTCTAAAGTTGCCTTTGCAAATTTATGTTGTAGATCAATGGCTCGCGCAGTAGCTCCCTTGAATTTCAATGCGTTCCTAGAGAGAGCTAAGACGAAAGATGATGGAAGTAACTTTGTGACTGGGCCTGTAACCTGAGGATTATTCTCACGGCTGCCCAAAAGGTTTATGTCCTGGATACACCGCTTGGTGTGCCGCCCCCTCTAGCAACTGCAGACGCTGTGAACGCCTGGCAGTCGCGTGTTGATGACAACTCAATAGTTCAGTGTGCCATGCTGTATGGCTTAGAGCCGGGACTTCAAAGGCGTTTTGAACATCGTGGAGCATATGAGATGTTCCAGGAGTTGAAGTTTATCTTTGAGAAGAATGCCCAGATCGAGAGGTATGAGACCTTCGATAAGTTCTATGCCTGCAAGATGGAGGGGAACGGGTCTATCAGTGAGCACATACTTAGAATGTCTGGGTACTACAACCGTCTGGCTAAGTTGGGAGCTGAGCTCCCACCAGAGGCTGTCAATGACAGAGTTCTTCAATCGCTACCACCTAGCTACAAGAGCTTTGTGTTGAACTATAACATGCAAAGGGATGAACAAGTCAGTCTCCGAGCTATTCGGGATGCTGAAAGTCGCTGAGTCGGATATCCAGAAGGAGCATCAAGTGTTGATGGTGAATAAAACCACTAGTTTCAAGAAAGGCAAGGGAAATAAGGGAAACTTCAAGAAAGGTGGCAAAGCAGTTGCTCCTCCCGGGAAGAAACCCAAGGCTGGACCCAAGCCGGAGACTGGGTGCTTCTATTGCAAGGGAACTGGCCACTGGAAGTGGAACTGCCCCAAGTATCTGGCCGACAAGAAGGGGGCCAACGTCAACAAAGGTATATATGGTATACATGTTATTGAGGTGTACCTTACCAACTCTCGTTGTAGTGCCTGGGTATTTGATACCGGTTCGGTTGCTCACATTTGCAACTCAAAGCAGGAACTACGGAATAGACGGAGTCTGGCGAAGGACAAAGTGACGATGCACGTGGGAAATGGTTCCAAGGTTGATGTGATCGCCGTAGGAACGCTCGCTCTTCGATTACCATCGAGATTCGTAATGAACCTGAATAATTGTTATTTAGTGCCTGCGTTGAGCATGAACATTATATCTGGATCTTATTTAATGCGAGACGGTCACTCATTTAAATCGGAGAATAATGGTTGTTCTATTTATATGGGTAATATCTTTCATGGTCATGCACCCATTTTGAGGGGTTTATACTTATTGAATCTCGATAGTGATGATACACATGTTCATAACATTGATGCCAAAAGATGTAGAGTTGATAATGATAGTACCACTTTCTTGTGGCACTGCCGCTTAGGTCATATTTGTGTAAAACGCATGAAGAAACTCCATGCCGATGGAATTTTGGAGTCACTTGATTTTGAATCACTTGACACATGATAACCTTGCCTCATGGGCAAGATGACTAAAACCCCGTTTTCCGGAACAATGGAACGGGCAAGTGACTTGCTGGAAATCATACATACTGATATGTGCGGGCCGATGAGTGTTGATGCGCGCGGTGGATATCGTTATTTTCTCACCTTCACCAATGACTTGAGTAGATATGGGTATGTTTACTTAATGAAGCATAAGTCTGAAACATTTGAAAAGTTCAAGCAATTTTAGAGTGAAGTTGAGAATCATCATAACAAGAAGATCAAATTCCTATGATCTGATCGAGGGGGAGAGTATCTGAGTTATGAGTTTGGCAATCACTTAAGACAATGTGGAATCGTTTCACAGTTGACGCCACCTGGAACACCACAGCATTATAGTGTGTCCAAACGTCGTAATCGTACCTTATTGGATATGGTGCGTTCTATGATGTCCCTTTCCAATCTGCCACTCTTGTTTTGGGGTTATAAATTAGAGACAACTGCATTCACTTTAAATAGGGCACCATCTAAGTCCGTAGAGACGACACAGTATGAACTGTGGTTTGGCAAGAAACCTAAGCTGTTGTTCCTTAAGGTTTGGGGTTGCGATGCTTATGTCAAAAGGCTTCAGCTGGAAAAGCTCAAACCCAAAGCGGATAAATGTGTCTTCATAGGATACCCAAAGGAGACTATTGGGTATACCTTCTATCTCAGATCCGAGGGCAAAGTGTTTGTCGCTAAGAACGGGTCCTTTCTCGAGAAAGAGTTTCTCTTGAAAGAATTGAGTGGGAAGAAGATAGAACTTGATGAGGTTGTTGAACCTTTACTTCAACCAGTGAGTAGTGCGGAGTAGAAAGATGTTTCTGGACACCTACGTCAGTTGAAGAGGAAGCTAATGATAGTGATCATGAAGCTTCGGATCAATTTTCTATCGAACCTCATAGGTCGACAAGGATATGTACTGCTTCTAAGTGGTATGGTAACCCTGTCTTGGAGGTCATGTTGTTGGACAACAACAATAATGAACCTACGAGCTATGGAAAAGCGATGGTGGGCCCGGATTCCGACAAATGGTTAGAGGCCATGAAATCCGAGATGGGATCCATGTATGAAAACAAAGTATGGACTTTTGAAGTATTACCTGAAGGGCGAAAGGCCATTCAGCATAAATGGATCTTCAAGAAGAAGACGGACACGAACGGTAATATCACAGTCTATGAAGCTCGACTTGTGGCAAAGGGGTTTTTAGAAGTTCAAGGAGTTGAGTACGATGAGACTTTCTCACCCATAGCGATGCTTAAGTTCGTCAGAATTATGTTGGCAATAGCTGCATTTTTCGATTATGAAATCTGGCAGATGGATGTCAAAACAGTGTGCCTTAACGGTTTCCTTAAGGAAGAGTTGTATATGATGCAACTGAAAGGTTTTGTCGATCCAGAGAATGCTGACAAGGTGTGGAAGCTCCGGCGATCCATTTATGGGCTGGTGCAAGCATCTCAGAGTTGGAATAATCGCTTTGATGAGGTGATCAAAGCGTTTGGGTTTATAAAAGTTTATGGAGAAGCTTGTATTTATAAGAAAGTGAGTGGGAGCTCTATAGCGTTTCTAGTATTATATCTGGATGACATATTGCTGATTGGAAACAATATAGAACTTTTGGAAAACATGAAGGAATATTTGAACAAGAGTTTTTCAATGAAGGACCTAGGAGAAGCTGCTTTCATATTAGGCATCAAGATCTATAGAGATAGATCAAGATGCTTGATAGGACTTGAAAGAAATATGCCCTAGAGGCAATAATAAAGTTGTTATTTATGTTTCCTTATATCATGATAAATTTTTATTATTCATGCTAGAATTGTATTAACCGGAAACTTAGTACATGTGTGAATACATAGACAAACAGAGTGTCCCTAGTGTGCCTCTACTTGACTAGCTCGTTAATCAAAGATGGTTAAGTTTCCTAGCCATAGACATGTGTTGTCATTTGATCAACAGGATAACATCATTAGAGAATGATGTGATGGACAAGACCCATTCATTAGCCTAGCGCTATGATCGTTTAGTTTATTGCTATTGCTTTCTTCATGACTTATACATGTTCCTCTGACTATGAGATTATGCAACTCCCAAATATCGGAGGAACACCTTGTGTGCTATCAAACGTCACAACGTAACTGGGTGATTATAAAGATGCTCTACAGGTGTCTCCGAAGGTGTTTGTTGGGTTGGCATAGATCGAGATTAGGATTTGTCACTCCGTGTATCGGAGAGGTATCTCTGGCCCCTCTCGGTAATGCTCATCAATATAAGCCTTGCAAGAAATGTGACTAATGATTTAGTTGCGGGATGATGCATTACGGAACGAGTAAAGAGACTTGCCGGTAATGAGATTGAACTAGGTATGGTGATACCGACGATCGAATCTCGGGAAAGTAACATACCGATGACAAAGGGAACATTGTATGTTGTTATGCGGTTTGACCGATAAAGATCTTCGTAGAATATGTTGGAGCCAATATGAGCATCCGGGTTCCGCTATTGGTTATTGACCGGAGATGAGTCTCGGTCATGTCTACATAGTTCTCGAACCCGTAGGGTCCGCACGCTTAACATTCGATGACGATATATATTGTGAGTTATGTGATTTGATGTACCGAAGGTTGTTCGGAGTCCCGGATGTGATCATGGACATGACGAGGAGTCTCGAAATGGTCAAGACATGAAGATTGATATATTGGAAGGTTATGTTTGGACACCGGAAAGGTTTCAGATAGGTTCGGGCATTTTCCGGAGTACCGGGGGGTTACCGGAACCCCCCGGGGGGTTAATGGGCTTTGGTGGAAGAGAGGAGGAGGCGGCCAGGTGGAGGTGCACGCCCCCCAAGCCCAATCCGAATTTGGGGGGGGGGGTCCCCTTTCCTTCTCTCCCTCTTCCTCTTTCCTTCCCCTCCTAGGTTGACTAGGAAAGGGGGGAACCTACTCCTAGTAGGAGCAGGATTCCCCCCTTGGGGCACGCCCCATGAGGCCGGCCGACCCCCTCCTCCCCTCCTTTATATACGGGGGAGGGGGGCACCCCATAGACACACAAGTTGATTTCTTAGCCGTGTGCAGTGCCCCCCTCCACAGATTTCCACCTCGGTTATATTGTCATAGTGCTTAGGCGAAGCCCTGCGTCGGTAACTTCATCATCACCGTCACCACGCCGTCGTGCTGAAGAAACTCTCCCTCGTCCTCAACTGGATCTAGAGTTCGAGGGACATCACCGAGTTGAACGTGTGCAGATCGCGGAGGTATCGTGCGTTTGGTACTTGATCGGTTGAATCACAAAGACGTTTGACTACACCAACCGCGTTACTTAACGCTTCCGCTTTCGGTCTACGAGGGTACATGGACACACTCTCCCCGCTCGTTGCTATGCTTCTCCTAGATAGATCTTGCGTGATCGTAGGAAGTTATTGAAATACTACGTTCCCCAACAGGACTTTTACAAAGCACATACCTTGATAAAATTTTGAAGAAGTTCAAAATGGATCAGTCCAAGAAGGGGTTCTTGCCTGTTTTGCAAGGTGTGAAGTTGAGTATGACTCAATGCCTAGCGACTGCAGAGGATAGAGAAAATATGAGTGTCGTCCCCTATGCTTCTGCCATCGGCTCTATCATGTATGTGATGCTACGCACAAGACTAGATGTCTGCCTTGCCATAAGTATGGCCGGAAGGTTTCAAAGTGATCCAGGAGTGGAACACTGGATAGCGGTCAAGAATATCCTTAAGTACCTGAAAAGGACTAAGGAAATGTTTCTCATTTATGGAGGTGATCAAGAGCTCGTCGTAAAGGGTTATGTCGATGCAAGCTTTGACACCGATCCAGATGATTCTAAGTCACAAACCGGATACTTTGGTGCAGTTCCAAGCAAAGCATGGTAGCTGATTCCACATGCGAAGCGGAGTGCATAGTTGCCTCGGAGGCGGCGAAGAAGGTGTCTGGATGAAGCAGTTCATGACAGATCTTGGAGTTGTGCCCAGTGCACTGGACCCAATGACTCTGTTTTGTGACAACACTGGTGCCATTGCTCTAGCCAAGGAACCAAGGTTTCACAAGAGGACCAGACACATAAAGTGACGCTTCAATTATATCCACAATTACATCAAGGAGGAAGACATAAACATTTGCAAGATACATACGGACCTGAATGTCACAGATTCGTTGACTAAACCTCTTCCACGGGCAAAGCATGATCAACACCAGAACTCTATGGGTGTTAGATTCATTACCATGTAATGCTAGATTATTGACTCTAGTGCAAGTGGGAGACTGTTGGAAATATGCCCTAGAGGCAATAATAAACTGGTTATTATTATATTCCCTTGTTCATGATAATCGTTCATTATCCATGCTATAATTGTATTGACCGGAAACTCAAATACATTTGTGGATACATAGACAACAAGATGTCCCTAGTAAACCTCTACCGGACTAGCTCGTTGATCAAAGATGGCTATGGTTTCCTAGTCATAGACATGAGTTGTCATTTGATAACGGGATCACATCATTAGGAGAATGATGTGATGGACAAGGCCCAAACTATAAACGTAGCATATGATCGTATCAAGTTTACTGCTATCGTTTTCTGCATGTCAAGTATATGTTCCTATGACCATGAGATCATGCAACTCATTGACACCGGAGGAATACCTTGTGTGTACCAAACGTCGCAACGTAACTGGGTGACTATAAAGGTGCTCTACAGGTATCTCCAAGGGTGTCTGTTGAGTTGGCATGGATCAAGACTGGGATTTGTCACTCTGTATGACGGAGAGGCATCTCAGGGCCCACTCGGTAATACAACATCACAATGAGTTTGCAAGCAATGTGACTAATGGGTTAGCCACGAGATCTTGTATTATGAAACGAGTAAAGAGAGACTTGACGGTAACGAGATTGAACTAGGTATGGAGATACCGACGATCGAATCTCGGGCAAGTAAGATGCCGATAGACAAAGGGAACTACATACGAGATTAGTTGAATCCTTGACATAGAGGTTCAACCAATAAAGATCTTCGTAGAATATGCAGGAACCAATACGGGCATCCAAGTTCCGCTATTGGTTATTGACCGTAGAGGTGTCTCAGTCATGTCTGCATAGTTCTCGAACCTGCAGGGTCTACACACTTAACGTTTGGTGACGATATAAATATAGTTGAGTTGTTATGGTGGTTACCGAAAGTTGTTCGGAGTCCTGGATGAGATCTCGGATGTGACGAGGAACTCCGGAAGGGTCCGGAGGTGAAGATTGATATATAGGAAGAAGGGTATCGGAGACCGGAAGTGTTCCAGGGGCACCGGGTGATGGCCAGCATGACCAAAGGGGTTTCGGGGGGGGGGGGCAAGTGTTGGGGGCCTCATGGGCCAAAGGGAGGGAGTACACCAACCCACTAAGGGGATGTGCGCTCCCCAAGCCCCCTTCCCACGTTGCCAGAGGAGGTGGGGGCTCCCCCTAGGGTTCCCACCCTTTTGCCTTGGGGTCCAAGTCTCCTAGGGGGAGGCGCCCAAACCATCTAGGGTTTCCCCTTGTGTCCACCGGCCCCCAGAGAGAAACCCTAGGGCACCCCTCCTCCCCCTTCCCCCTATATATAGAGAGGTAGAGAGAGGGTAGCTGCACCCCCGATACTCCACGGCACTACCCCTCCCCTCCCTCGATCCCTCTTCCTCTCCGTAGTGCTTAGCAAAGCTCTACTGAGATTCCGCCACCACGCCGTTGTGCTGCCAGAGGACTCGAGCTACTACTTCACCATCGCTCGCTGGATCGAGGAGGTGAAGGCGTCATCAAGCCGTATGCATGTTGAACGCGGAGGTGCGTGATACGTCTCCATCGTATCTACTTTTCCAAACTCTTTTGCCCTTGTTTTGGACTCTAATTTGCATGATTTGAATGGAACTAACCCGGACTGACGCTGTTTTCAGCAGAATTGCTATGGTGTCATTTTTGTGAAGAAATAGAAGTTCTCGGATTGACCAGAAAATTTACGGAGAATATTTTTGGAATTTATAAAAAATACTGGCGAAATAATCAACCAGAGGGGGTCCACCCATTGGCCACAAGCCCGGGGGGCATGCTACCTCTTGAGCTTGCATTGGTTTTTCCCTTGAAGAGGAAAGGGTGATGCAGCAAAGTAGAGTAAGTATTTCCCTCAGTTTTTGAGAACCAAGGTATCAATCCAGTAGGAGATTACACTCAGGTCACCGAATACCTGCACAAACAAACACCAACCTTGCACCCAACGCGATAAGGGGTTGTCAATCCCTTCACGGTTATTCGCAACGTGAGATCTGATAGAGATGATAAACGGTAAAGAAATATTTTTGGTATTTTTGGTATATGGAACAGAAAGTAAAGATTGCAAAGTAAAAGAAATAGGAAACTGAAAATATAGATCGGAAACTTATATGATGTAAAATAGACCCGGGGGCCATAGGTTTCACTAGAGGCTTCTCTCAAGATAGAAATTATTACGATGGGTGAACGAATTACTGCCGAGCAATTGATAGAAAAGCGCAAAGTTACGACGATATCTAAGGCAATGATCATGAATATAGGCAACACGTCCGTGTCAAGTAGACCGAAATGATTCTGCATCTACTACTATTACTCCACACATTGACCGCTATCCAACATGCATCTAGAGTATTAAGTTCATAAAGAATGGAGTAACGCATTAGGCAAGATGACATGATGTAGAGGAATTAACTCAAGCAATATGATGAAAACCCCATCTTTTTATCCTCGATGGCAACAATACAATACGTGCCTTGCTGCCCCTACTGTCACTGGGAAAGGACACCGCAAGATTGAACCCAAAGCTAAGCACTTATTCCATTGCAAGAAAAACCAATCTAGTTGGCCAAACCAAATCGATAGTTTGAAGAGACTTGCAAAGATATCAAATCATGCATATAATATTCAGAGAAGATTCAAATAATATTCATTGATAAACTTGATCATAAATCCACAATTCATCGAATCTTGGCAAACACACCGCAAAAGAGTATTACATCGAATAGATCTCCAAGAACATCAAGGAGAACTTTGTATTGAGAATCGAAGAGAGAGAAGAAGCCATCTAGCTCCTAGCTATGGACCCGTAGGTCTGTGGTAAACTACTCACGCTTCATCGGAGAGACAATGGTGTTGATGTAGAAGCCCTCCGTGATCGATTCCCCCCTCCGACAGGATGCCAGAAAAGGCCCCAAGATGGGATATCACGGGTACAGAAGATTGCAGCGGTGGAAAAGTGGTTTCACGGCTCCCCTGGATGTTTTTGGGGTATAAGAGTATATATAGGAGGAAGAATTAGGTCAGGAGACCTTTGAGGGGCCCACAAGGTTGGGGGGCGCCCCACCCCCTAGGCGCGCCCTCCACCCTTGTGGACGCCTCGAAGCTTCTCTGACTTGTACTCCAATTCTCCTGGGCGTCTTCTGGTCCAAGAAAAATCATGGCGAAAGTTTTATTCCGTTTGGTATTCCTTTTCTGCGAAACTCTAAAACAAGGAAAAAACAGAAACTGGCACTGGGCTCTTGGTTAATAGGTTAGTCCCAAAAACCATATAATATTGCATATTAATGCATATAAAACATCCAAAACAGATAATATAATAGCATGGAACAATAAAAAATTATAGATACGTTGGAGACGTATAAGGGCGCCCCCCTGGGGCGCGCCCTGGTGGCTTGTGGGCCCCCTGGACCTCCTCCGACCCTAACTCCAACGCTATATATTCACATCCGGAGAGAAAATCATCAGAGAGAAGGATTCATCGCGTCTTACGATACGGAGCCGCTGCTACCTCCTGTTCTTCATCGCGAGGGCTGATCTGGAGTCTGCTCGGGGCTCCGGGGAGGGGGATCCGTCGCCATCATCATCACCAACCTTCCTCCATCACCAATTTCATGAGGCTCACCGCCGTGCGTGAGTAATTCCATCATAGGCTTGCTGGACGGTGATGGGTTGGATGAGATTTATCATGTAATCGAGTTAGTTTTGTTAGGGTTTGATCCCTAGTATCCACTATGTTCTGAGATTGATGTTGCTATGACTTTGCTATGCTTAATGCTTGTCACCATGGCCCGAGTGTCATAATTTCAGATCTGAACCTATTATGTTTTCATGAATATGTTTGTGTTCTTGATCCGATCTTGCAAGTTGTAGACCCCTGATGACCCACAAGTATAGGGGATCAATTGTAGCTCTTTTCGATAATTAAGAGTGTCGAACCCAACGAGGAGCAGAAGGAAATGACAAGTGGTTTTCACCAAGGTAATGTCTGTAAGTGCTGAAATTGTAAGTAACAGAGTAGTTTGGGTAGCAAGATAATTTGTAACGAGCAAGTAACGATAATAGTAAAAAAAGTGCAGCAATGTAGCCCAATCCTTTTGAGGCAAAGGACAGGCCAAAACGGTCTCTTATAGTAAGCAAAGCGTTCTTGAGGGTACACGGGAATTTCATCTAGTCACGTTCACCATGTTGATTCAATTTGTGTTCGCTACTTTGATAATTTGATATGTGGGTGGACCGGTGCTTAGGTGTTGTTCTTACTTGAACAAACCTCCTACTTATGATTAACCCCCTCGCAAGCATCCGCAACTACGAGAAAAATATTAAGAATAAATTCTAACCATAGCATTAAACTTTTGGATCCAATCGGTCCCTTACGGAATAGCGCATAAACTAGGGTTTAAGCTTCTGTCACTCTCGCAACACATCATCTAATAACTACTCCACAATCCATTCCCTTAGGCCCAAATATGGTGAAGTGTCATGTAGTCGACGTTCACATGGCACCACTAAGGGAATCACAACATACATACTATCAAAATATCAAACAATTATCAAGTTCACATGATTACTTGCAACATGATTTGTCCCGTGACCTCAAGAACACAAGTAACTACTCACAAATGATAATCATGCTCAAGATCAGAGGGGTATGAAATAGCATATTGGATCTGAACATATAATCTTCCACCAAATAAACCATATAGTAATCAACTACAAGATGTAATCAACACTACTAGTCACCCACAAGCACCAATCTATAGTTCCGGTACAAAGATTGAACAAAAGAGATGAACTAGGGTTTGAGCGGAGATGGTGCTGTTGAAGATGTTGATGGAGATTGCCCTCCCCAAGATGGGAGAGTTGTTGGTGATGATGATGACGATGATTTCCCCCTCCGGGAGGGAAGTTCCCCGGCGGAATCGCTCCATCGGAGGGCAAAAGTGCTCCTGCCCAAGTTCCGCCTCGAGACAGCGGCGCTCTGGCCCGAAAGTCCTCTCCTTATTTTTTCTAGGTCAAAATGACTTATATACTAGAAGATGGGCACTGGAGGTGGGCCTGGGTGAGCACAACCCACCAGGGAGCGCTTGGGCTCCCTGGCGCGCCCAGGTGGGTTATGCCCACCTGGTGGGCCCCCTCTAGCACTTATTGGCTCCAATATTCCTCAAATATTCCATAAAAAATTCCGTAAAGTTTCAGCTTGTTTGGAGTTGTGCAGAATAGGTGGCCTGACGTAGCTTTTCCAGGTCCAGATTTCCAGCTGCCGGAATTCTCCCTCTTTGTGTGTACCTTACATATTATGAGAGAAAAGGCATTAGAATTACTCCAAAAAGCATTATTATGCATAAAAACATCATAAGTAATAGTAGAAAAACATGATGGAAAATGGACATATCAACTCCCCCAAGCTTAGACCTCGCTTGTCCTCAAGCGAAAACCGAAATCGAAAAACATGTCCACATGCTTAGAGAGAGAGGCGTCGATAAAAACAAAATACGGACATAGAAGCATCATGTAGATTATTATAACAAAAACAAATTTGAACATAAGACTTTTATCGTAGACTTCTCATGAATAGGTGACAATTCATCACACAATTGAAGTATAGAGCATAAACTCTATTAGAAACCAACAAACTGTGTTTTTAGTCAACTTTGCAACTACAATTCATCATCTTTTCAGGAAGGGTCACGTATCGGAGCCTTTAGGCAAGTCCACATACTCAACCATCATATAGTCTTCTATGATTGCTAACACTCACCGCATACACATGAACAAAACGTTTCAACCGGACACATAGAAAGATGGGGGCTTATAGTTTCGCCTCCCAACGTATTCACCTCAAGGGTGAGGTCAACAATAATAACTCTTGCCACCCATATTCAACTGGACATATGTTCCTAGATTTTTCCTCACCACATGATGCTTGCCAAAGGAGAAAATAAAAAGGAATAGAGAGAAGAAACTTTGAATCTTGCATAAAAGTAAAAGATAGGCCCTTCGCGGAGGGAAGCAGAGGTTGCCATGCACTTATTTGTTTGTACGCTCAACCCCTTAGTGCAAAAGAACGTCACGTTGTATTGCCCCTTGTGATGGCGACCTTTATTATGCAGTCTGTCGCTTTTATTCTTCACCATCACAAGTTCGCACAACGCTCAATTTTTTCTTACTCTAAATGATCTCACACTTTTAGAAGCAATTTTTATTGCCTTATTGCACCGATGACAACTTACTTGAGGGATCTTTCTCAATCCCTAGGTAGGTATGGTGGACTCTTGGAAATAAGATTTGGGTTTAAGGGTTTTTGGATGCACAAGTAGTATCTCTACTTAGTGCGGAATTTTTGGCTAGCAAAGATAGGGGGCAAGCACCACATGTTGAAGGATCTATGATAATATAACTTCTATGTGAATACAAACAAACATAAATCATTACGTTGTCTTCCTTGTCCAACGTCAACAATTTTGGCATATTGTATTTTGATGGGGGCTCACAATCACAAAAGATTTCTAGGATAGTGTATTTATATGTGAATCTTCTCTTCCCTTATTAATTCTTTCATGAGTTACATCATTGACCAATGCTATGTTTGTCAATCTCTAATAAAATTTTCTACTTATACTTTTCCTTATGTGGTGCCATCACCTACCATAAGATTAGCATATGATCTTTTTCATTTATTTCCTTTCTTTTTATTGCAACATGAAAGTAAAGAAGGCAAAAACTCAAACTAAACTTTAGTATATATCTTGCACACGATTACAAGGATATATCACTAAGCAAACTCTCGAAAAGAAAGGATCGAACTAAACTTTTATTCATCTAAAGCAAAAGATCGAACTAAAATAAGTAAAGGCAAAAGATAGTGGGGAGGATACAATACCAGGGCACCTCCCCCAAGCTTGGCGGAAGCCAAGGGGAGTGCCCATACCCGAAACTCAATTTTCTTTTGGTGATGAAGAAGAAGGTGGCGGTGATGTAGAGATCCTGTCCTTCAAGATCAAGAGATTCTCCAATCTACGTATGATGCTCCGGAGGAAGATGATGTGCTCTTGATGCAGAATATTTTCACGAGTGAGGTATTTATTCTGCACATGAACCGTTTCGACGATCCGAAAGGCTGCAATCTGAGTAGGGGTAAGATGAGCATAGTAAGGTTTAAGGATATCTTCTTCTTCCTCCTCGGCTGGCAGTGCTTGTTCGACCACTGGGGGTAGATCTCCGGTAGCCTCCTTGCTTTTGTCTCCCTTGACGGCTTCTACAGGCTCCTCTCTCTTCAGCTCAATCTTCATCAACCAAGCATCTTCTTCCATGTTGTTGGAGGAGGAGGAAGACATGATGCCTGGCTTAATAGATCTGACCGAAAACAGCAAGAAAAGAAAACAGAAGATTTCTCCGGATACGGTGGTCAATAGGTTCGGGGGGTATATAAAGATTTGTTATCTTGGGAAACAAGCAAACGGGAGAAAAACGGAGTCCGAGAGGTGCCCCAGGTGGGCACAACCCACCTGGGCGCGCCTGGCAAGCCAGACGCACCCTGGTGTCTTGTGCCCACCAGGGTGACCTTCCTGGTTGTTTCTTATTTTCCTAATTTTCTAAATATTCCAAAACTGACAAAAAATATTTTTGCGGATTTTTCGGAGTCTGTTTACTTACCGTATCACGTACCTCCTCTTTTTCACGATTCTGGAGTGTTCCAGAAGGACTCTTTTATGTGTTCTTCTGGTAACATTGTTAGGATAATATTACTTTCAACATTAATGGGCGTACCTGAGATATAATGTCTTATTTGTTGCCCATTAACAACCTTCGGGGTAGTACTTTCGGCATTATTTATTTTGATAGCTCCAGACCGATAAACCTCCTCCATAACATAGGGTCCTACCCATTTGGAGAGGAGTTTTCCTGCAAAGAACCTGAAATGAGAGTTGTACAAAAGAACTTATTCTCTGACTTTGAACTCACGCTTTTGGATTCTTTTATCATGCCGTCTTTTAACTTTTTCTTTAAATAATTTGGCATTTTCATAAGCTTGGGTTCTCCATTCATCTAATGAGCTAATATCAAATAACCTCTTTTCACCGGCAAGTTTGAAATCACAATTGAGTTCTTTGACTGCCCAATATGCTTTATGTTCTAACTCAAGAGGCAAATGACAAGTTTTTCCATAAACCATTTAATAAGGAGACATACCTATTGGAGTTTTATATGCTGTTCTATAAGCCCAAAGTGCATCATCTAATTTCTTAGATCAATTCTTCCGGGACCTATTAATAGTCTTTTGCAAAATAAATTTTATTTCCCTATTGCTAAGTTCAACTTGACCACTAGACTGAGGATGATAGGGTGATGCAATTCTATGGTTAACATCATACTTGGCAAGCATTTTGCGGAAAGCACCATGAATAAAGTGTGAACCACCACTAGTAGAAAAACTGGGCTTTGGTCACAGGGCAATATTCACATTAGTCCCGGTTCAGTCACGAACCGGGACTAATGTGAGCATTGGTCCCGGTTCATGCTGCCAGGGGCCTACCGGGCCTCGTGGGGGCATTGGTCCCGGTTGGTGGGACAAACCGGGACCAATGGGCCACGCTCCTGGCCCACCACCCTTTAGTCCCGGTTCCTACCACAAACCGGGACTAAAGGGCTGGTCCTAGTTGCGGCCAGTGTTTAGTCCCACCTCACCAACCGAAGGGCGCTCACACCAGTTTATAAGCCCGTCCCTCTCTGCCTTGTTGAGCTTCTCTTAAAGTGAAAATAGATGCCCTTATACAGGGAATTTGACCTAAATTCACAGTAAATTTAATAGAAATTTATTATGAATTTAGGTTGAATTTTCTCTATAAGCGCATCTATGTTCATTTTTTATATTTATAAAATAAATAAACCTTAATAAAATAAATAAAACTAAATAAACCTTAATAAAATAAAATAAAATAAACTATAGTAACTACAATAAATAAACCTTAATAAATTAAGTAAAAATAGCAGCAGTAAAATAAATAAAAATAGCAGCAGTAAAATAAATAAAAATAAAATAATTAAAGTAAAATACATAAGTAATTAGAAATAAAATAAATAAGTTTTTTGTTGTAAGTAGAAACAAAACAAAACAAATAAAGCAAAAGAGAAAAAAACAGAGGAAAAAAATTATGCCACCTACTGGGCCAC
>NC_057799.1:494021932-494027411 GCF_018294505.1 Triticum aestivum
CCACAGCAGAGCACTCCACAGTGCTCTGTTTTTTCTGGCCGGCGAGGGGAGGGCATTTGGGTGCTCTAGCTCACCTCCTATGCACATGAGGTGTTCGATGAAATGTCTGAGCCACACTAGTTAATCTTTGTCCTCTCGAAACTCGACCTCCGAGCTCCATTTTCCCCGAGATTTGTCTAGGTTTAGCGGTCCGTCACGTCCCGTCCCCGTCTTCACCGCCGTCGATCGCCCGCGCCGATCTCGTCGCCAGCACCACCGTGGTGAGCCTCTTGTTCTTATCTTCTTTCTGAAAGGAAAAAAATTCTTACTTTAGATAGTTACTTGTCTAATTTTGTTACTTTTATTATTCCTTCTTATTACATAGTGCGATGGTTTTGGTATCTGCCCCCGTCGGCCCTCGTCCTGTCTATGATTCGGATGTGGTATATATTATCTTTTTATAACTATTTGGTTCATTTATTGTTTATGACAAATATACCGACCAACGTGACATAGATTTTATTTATCTAGGAGGTGGTTGAACCGGAAATTCTAACCGACCCTATTGTCGAGAGGTTAAATTTAGTTGAAGAAGAAAACAATTACTTGAAGGAAAAAATAAAAAAAATTGAGGAGGAGAAGATGATATTGGAGTTGCATGTTGCGGATGTCGTCGATGATCACAAGATCAAGATGGATGCAATGCGCTTGAAGATTAGAAAGATTAGAAAATATGCCATTCATACCGAGGCTTGGTATCATTATGCCGGTTGATCAATTGTTACCTTGGTTGCGATTATGATCGCATTTGTTTTCGCATTGAAATGTTTTACATAGTTTCAATGTATGGTTTAATTAATTAGATGCTCTGGAGAGCTATATATATGGTGTTAGATGAGAACTATGTATGTACTTTGGTTTTAATGTGATGATGAACTTCTATTAATTTGGTCACTTAATTATCTATTCATGATGTTCTGTAATGGTTTTTGACACACTTAATTATATATAATGCACGCAGATGAACCGGCAATGGATGTACGGTGACAGACACACCTCCGAGTACATTAAGGGCGTGCATGATTTTCTCGAAGTGGCTGAGGCAAACCAGCAAAATGGTTTTATGTGTTGTCCATGCCCTATATGTGGGAATACGAAGTCTTACTCTGACCGGAAAATCCTTCACACCCACCTGCTTTACAAGGGTTTCATGCCACACTATAATGTTTGGACGAGGCACGGAGAAATAGGGGTTATGATGGAAGACGGCGAAGAAGAAGAGGACGATGACAACTATGTGCCCCCTGAATACGGTGATGCTGCAACGGGGGAAGCTGCGGAAGATCAAGAGGAACCAGATGATGTGCCCAATGATGCTGCAAGGGGGGAAGCTGCTGAAGATCAAGAGGAACCAGTGCCCGATGATGATGATCTCCGCCGGGTCATAGTCGATGCAAGGACGCAATGCGAAAGTCAAAAGGAGAAGCTGAAGTTCGATCGCATGTTAGAGGATCACAAAAAAGGTTTGTACCCCAATTGCGAAGATGGCAACACAAAGCTCGGTACCGTACTGGAATTGCTGCAGTGGAAGGCAGAGAATGCTGTGCCTGACAAAGGATTTGAGAAGCTATTGAAAATATTTAAGAAGAAGCTTCCAAAGGATAATGAATTGCCCGACAGTACATATGCAGCAAAGAAGGTCGTATGCCCTCTAGGATTAGAGGTGCAGAAGATACATGCATGCCCTAATGACTGCATCCTCTACCGCGGTGCGTACAAGGATCTGAACGCATGCCCGGTATGCGGTGCATTGCGGTATAAGATCAGACGAGATGACCCTGGTGATGTTGACGGCGAGCCCCCCAGGAAGAGGGTTCCTGCGAAGGTGATGTGGTATGCTCCTATAATACCACGGTTGAAACGTCTTTTCAGAAACGAAGAGCATGCGAAGTTGATGCGATGGCACAGTGAGGACCGTAAGAAAGACGGGAAGTTGAGAGCACCCGCTGACGGGTCGCAGTAGAGAAAAATCAAGAGAAAGTACTGGGCTGAGTTTGCAGCTGATCCAAGGAACGTATGGTTTGGTTTAAGCGCGGATGGCATTAATCCTTTCGGGGAGCAGAGCAGCAATCACAGCACCTGGCCCGTGACTCTATGTATTTATAACCTTCCTCCTTGGATGTGCATGAAGCAGAAGTTCATTATGATGCCAGTTCTCATCCAAGGCCCTAAGCAACCCGGCAACGACATTAATGTGTACCTAAGGCCATTAGTTGAAGAACTTTTACAGCTGTGGAATGGAAACGGTGTACGTACGTGGGATGATCACAAACAGGAGGAATTTAACCTGCACGCGTTGCTGTTTGTAACCATCAACGATTGGCCCGCTCTCAGTAACCTTTCAGGACAGACAAACAAGGGATACCACGCATGCACGCACTGTTTAGATGACACTGAAAGTATATACCTGGACAAAAGCAGGAAGAATGTGTACCTGGGCCATCGTCGATTCCGACCAACCATCAATGTAGAAAGAAAGGCAAGCATTTCAAAGGCGAGGCATATCACCGGAAGAAGCCCGCCATGCGTACCGGTGATCACGTACTTGCTATGGTCAATGATTTACACGTAATCTTTGGAAAGGGTCCCGGCGGACTAGCTGTTCCGAATGACGCTGAGGGACACGCACCCATGTGGAAGAAGAAATCTATATTTTGGGACCTACCCTACTGGAAAGAGCTAGAGGTCCGCTCTTCAATCGACGTGATGCACGTGACGAAGAACCATTGCGTGAACTAGCTAGGCTTCTTGGGCGTGTATGGGAAGACAAAAGATACACCTGAGGTACGGGAGGACCTGCAACGTTTGCACGAAAAAGACGGCATGCCTCCGAAGCAGTATGAAGGTCCTGCCAGCTACGCTCTTATGAAAGAAGAGAAAGAAACCTTCTTTGAATGCCTGCTCAGTATGAAGATCCCGACTGGCTTCTCGTCGAATATAAAGGGAATAATAAATATGCCAGAGAAAAAGTTCCAGAACCTAAAGTCTCATGACTGCCACGTGATTATGACGCAACTGCTTCCGGTTGCATTGAGGGGGCTTTTACCGGAAAACGCCCGATTAGCCATTGTGAAGCTATGTGCATTCCTCAATGCAATCTCTCACAAGGTGATCGATCCAGAAATCATACCAAGGCTAAGGAGTGATGTGGCGCAATGTCTTGTCAGTTTCGAGCTGGTGTTCCCACCATCCTTCTTCAATATCATGACGCACGTCCTAGTTCATCTAGTCGACGAGATTGTCATTCTGGGGCCCGTATTTCTACACAATATGTTCCCCTTTGAGAGGTTCATGGAAGTCCTAAAGAAATATGTCCGTAACCGCGCTAGGCCAGAAGGAAGCATCTCCATGGGCCATCAAACAGAGGATGTCATTGGGTTTTGTGTTGACTTCATTCCTGGCCTTAAGAAGAGAGGTCTCCCTAAATCGCGGTATGAGGGGAGACTGACTGGAAAAGGCACGCTTGGAGGGGGGGACTCAATAATATGCAGGGACAGATATTCTTGGTCTCAAGCACACTACACAGTTCTACATAACTCTACCTTGGTGACCCCGTATGTCGATGAACACAAGAACAGTCTGTGGTCCAAACACCCGGAGCAGTGTGACGACTGGATTACATGTGAACACATCAGGACTTTCAGCAGTTGGTTGGAAACACGTCTCAGAGGTGACACCACTATTTGTGATGAGTTGTACTCGTTGTCCAGGGGACCATCTTCGACTGTATTGACTTACAAAGGATACGAGATAAATGGGAATACATTTTACACGATCGCCCAAGATCAAAAGAGCACCAACCAAAACAGCGGTGTCCGCTTTGATGCAGCAACCGAGAGGGGAAAGGACACATATTATGGTTACATAATGGACATATGGGAACTTGACTACGGACATGATTTTAAGGTCCCTTTGTTTAAGTGCAAATGGGTCAATCTGTCAGGAGGCGGGGTACAGGTAGACCCACAGTACGGAATGACAACAGTGGATCTGAACAATCTTGGGTACACTGACGAACCGTTCGTCCTAGCCAATGATGTGGCACAGGTTATCTATGTGAAGGACATGTCTACCAGACCGAGGAAAAGAAAAGATAAGGAAGCGAATACATCATACGATGAGCCAAAGCGCCACATAGTTCTTTCAGGAAAAAGGGACATTGTGGGAGTGGAGGGCAAGACAGACATGTCTGAAGATTATGAAAAGTTTCATGAAATTCCTCCCTTCAAAGTCAAGGCTGACCCAAGCATCCTGATAAACGATGAAGATTATCCATGGTTACGGCGCAATAAGCAAATGACACAAGCGAAGAAAAGGTGAAGACTTTCTCCTGCAACTATTATGATGATACCATGCCAACTTTGTAATAGACGAGTATGATACCATTGTCCGTTTTGTACAAGAAGTGCATCTAGTTTTTGCCGTAACCCTCTCAACTTTCTTGCACATGCTATGTGGATGAAATGATGATACCATGCCAACTTTCAACCTTTTCAGAGTTCATTTGAAATGCTTTTCAATTTTAGGGTCTTATAACTCAAAATAATTAGTAAATGCATGAAAAATAACAGGCCAAAAATTAAAAATTATGCCACCGACTGGGCCACCACGGCCTGAATACGATTAGAAACCCATCCATGGGCCATGATTCAGGCCCGCAGAAGGCCCAGTAGGCCCACATGCATGTACAGAGAGGTTAGGCCCGTAAGCCTGCTTTAGAGAGGAGCTCGACAGCTTAGGCGCACCGCACCTTATAAACAGGTGCGGCTCTCTCTCAGCTAGCGAGGTGGGACTAAACTCACCACCATGCCGCTGTGCAAGGCCATTGGTCCCGGTTGGTGGCACGAACCGGGACCAATTCCACCCTTTGGTCCCTGTTGGTGCCACGAACCGGTACTAATGAGGCTGTGGCCCCACGAGCACCTTTAGTACCGGTTCGTGGCACGAACCGGTACTAGAGTTTCTTACTAAGCAGTTTTTTAGTCCCACCTCGCTAGCTGAGAGGCACTAGGAGCGGTTTATAAGCCCTGAGTGCAGAGACGATGAAGAAGAGGCGCAATGCTCACGTTGCTTAGCTTCAAGCCTTGAGGAATAAGGTAGACTGCATGGAGCTATGTGCAGTGCAGTCTACACTATTCCGAAAGGCTTGAAGCAAATCAACGAGCATTGCGCCTTTTTTTATTTTTAATAACTTATTACAACTCCGGACTTCTTGTGTTCCGACAAAATAAAATAAACTTTAATAAAATTTATGAAACTAAAATTAACAAAGTATTTTCTGTTCAAAACATTATAAGAAACCTCTATAATTATTGAAACTAAAATCATATAAAATTGATGCAACTAAAATTATCGAAGTATTTTCTGTTCAAAATCATTAAAAGCAAAAAGAATTTTCATAAAGAACTTTTTTTGATAGAAACTTTAATAGCAAAAAGGA
>NC_057799.1:494027533-494028240 GCF_018294505.1 Triticum aestivum
AAAAAAGAAAACAAAAAACTAAATACAGCAAAAAAAATAATTCATAAAGAACTTTTTTTGATAGAAACTTTAATAGCAAAAAGAATTATCATAAAGTAAAATAAATAATTAATTAGAAACAAAATAAAATAAAATAAATAAGTTTTTTGTTGTAAGTAGAAACAAAACAAAATAAATAAAGCAAAAAAGAAAACAAAAAAACTAAATACAGCAAAAAAAATTGTTCGGCGCTGCCCGCTTGGCCTTCCAACCCTCAGGTTTGCAAATACAGGCCCAGAAGGGCTAGGAGGCTAAACGGGCAGCGCGCCAAAGTTAGGCCCAGAAGCCTGCTATAGAGAGGAGTTCGAAACAGCAGCCGCGCCGCGGCTTTTAAACTGGTGCGGGCGCCCCTCAGCTAGCGAGGTGGGACTAAACTTTTGGCCGCGATGCGGGCAGCAAGAGGCCTTTGGTCCTGGTTCGTGGCACCAACCGGGACCAATGCCTCACCTTTAGTCCCGGTTGGTGGCACCAACCGGGACCAAAGGCCGCCGCTTCCCTCCCTTTGCGCTGCTGAAAAGGGACCTTTGGTCCCGGTTGGTGGCACCAACCGGGACTAAAGGGTGGCATTGGTCCCAGTTGGTGCCACGATCCGGGACCAATGCCCTTGCTATATAACCAGGAATTGTGAAAATTTCACATCTCCCTCGCCTCCCTCGCCAGTTGCCCCC
>NC_057799.1:494329420-494405447 GCF_018294505.1 Triticum aestivum
ACGACATATATTTTTATTCGCGCAGCACCATAGCAACAGACCCGCAACCTCAACCACTCGGCCTCGTGCACTTATTGCAAATCCTCACACACATTTTTGCGCCTAACTGATCACACACGAGGACACCACAGTCTCAGTAAGAGAGATTTGTGAGTGATCATTCGGGCGCGAGTTGCCCCAGCACACCGAGAGCAGTTAGCACTCGACGCCGCACCTAATCCTCGTGATCGTCGCCACCGCGAAGAGCTAACACTTGAGCGGCAGCATCACGATGATCATCCAGGATCATCGCGCACAGGAGCACGGAGAGCCCCAGCAGCGTCGCTAGACCTCCACACAACAGGACCACGTACTAGTCCGGCATCGCCTCAGCCATTGGAGCCTCGTCTCGAGCTCCTGCTAACAGCAATGGAGGAGAAGGAAGGAGAAGTAGAAGCGAGGCCAGGTGCGAGGTAGAAGAAGAGGCCGACAGTGGGCCCCGGATCCACCTGTCAGCCAGAGAGAGCACTGTGCTCTCGGGTACGACCAGCATATTTCAGTGATTTAGAATTTATTCTAATTTACTGTATCCCCGTAGAAATATCTCGTTTTCTCCGACCTTGGATTTTTCCACGCAGCGCCAGTATACCACACTGTGGTTTTACACCACTTATTGCCCTCTCACAGTAGCCGCTTTGTTTTTGCACAGTTGAATGATTTCTTTTGGTAAGAGCAATGTTTGTTCAAAACAGCTTTTAACAAATCTCGAGGACGAGATTTTTTTCTTAAGGGGGGTAGTGTTGTGACACCCCAAAATTTTGCCTGGTTTTATTAATTTAAATTTTTCCAGGAAATAAAACTTTTCCATTTGTCTAGTTTTACCCTCTTGTTATTGTGGATTTTTACCTCTAGTGAAAAACTTTCCAAAGATATTGTTGGACTTATACACTCTCTATAAGAAACAATTTTTATTCAGTGGATTTAATTGCAAGGGTTGCTTTTTCTTGAGCTTTACTCTTTTAAAATGATCTTTCATGAATTTGGAGCCTGTTTTGCACTGCAACCAATTGACAAATGCATTTAAAATTTCCACCAAAATTTGGGGAGGTCATGTGATGTTTCCACATCACTTTTATGCAATAATATCTTTTGGTTATTGAAGATTTTTGAGCTCTACATTAACTTTTCAAATCTGGTCCAGTGGGTATTTTTGCACTACAACCTATTTAAATATTTCTTTAAAAATTCTTCCAAGTATTTGGAGATGTCAGTAGATGCATACAATTCAACTTCATGCAAAAACCCAGTGTTGTTCTTTGAAAAATTTGAGTGAAGCAACCTCCTTTTCATTCTGGTCCAGTTTGGTGATTTGCATTGCAACCCTATTTTATTTTGCTCTAGTGACCCTGAGCCTTTTTCTGCTAGTAGCCCTCCCTACCAAACCCTTAAGTCCAGGAGTATGGACCCATTGGAGGATTTTAAGTGCATGCAATGAGACCTCTTTCTTTCTGTCCTAAACTGTAGTTTTGCAAAACTTGCACTAGTAAGTTTCTGGTTTTTCCCAAATGATCTTGCCATCATCATCTACATCTAAAGAGACCCTAATCTGGAGATTTTGGCCACTCCAAGAGTTGTCTAGATGCACTTGGCATTCTGTCGAACACTTGGTGTGCATAGTCAGTTTGGGGCATGTTTCCTAGTTTGCACTATGATCTTGCTCCAATGACCCAGCAACCTTGTCCACTAAGCTCCTAGCTACCCCTATCCTAGTCCTGTTAATTGCCAGCCTCACTCTCGCACTCTAGGATGCCCTGGCATTTCGTCGAGCATGTCCCGTGCGTGCTCTGGGCGCGCCCAGAGCGCACGTTTTGCACGCGCGCGCACTGAGCCGCCGTGTCGCACTGCCGCCCTCGTCGCGTTCCGTCCCTGGCCCCTGCTCGCCTGCTGAATCGCGCACTACGCTCGCCCACTCTCCACGCCACCCCTGGCGCCCTACAGCGCCGCTGGCAGAGCTTTTGGCGGCACGCCGGCGTCGGCAGCGAGCCTCGGCCATGGACGGCGCCGCCCAAACCACACCAGCGCGCCAGCTGCCCCTATGAACAGCTCGGGCTTATCCCGACGCCCGTCGGCACGCGCTCGTCGCCGCCACGTCGCCCTGCAGCTACAGCACCGCGGTCGCCGGCGTTCTTATCTACAGCCGCCGCGGTCCAGTCTCGAGCGCCTATAAAAGGAGACCCTGAGCCCCTCCGAGCGCTCAGGCGAACTCCAGCCTTCCTCCTAGAGCTCCCCAAGCAGTGGATTGGCCGAGAGAGACCATCTTCCCCAACTCCGGCTGGTTCGGCCGCCGCTGCCCTCCGGTGACGTTCGTCGCAACCAGGCTATCTCCCGCCCATCCAACGCCACCAATCGCTTCCTCTTGTCCTTGCGGAGCTGCCCAGCGCCACAGCCTCGATCGGAGACCACCGGAGCCCAAAACTCACTTCACTCCCGTAGCCCCCTCCGCCGCGGAGTTCGCCGTCGGCGACTCCTCCCACCACCGTCGACCCGACGACCACCGAGAGGACCGCCCTGGTCTGGCGGGTCCATCCCTACCCTCAGGTGCCCTCGAGGAGCCGCCGTTCGTCGCCAGCGATCGCCGGAGTCCCGCTCCAGTTCGGGCAGAGAAGAGGAGGGAGAGGGAAGAATGGTCAAACCTGACCAGTGGGCCCCCTGGACCCACTGTCAGTGACCCAGCCCCGCCACTGCGTGCTTAAGTGGAAGCGTATTTCCGCGAGTACGTATCCCCTACCCCGAAAGCGTAAGCGCCCCGAAACGTTTTCTTTTTCTGGTTTTTATTAAAAACAAAGATTTGACCAAACTTTGACTGGCTATATCTTTTAAAATAAAACTCCAAATGAGTTGATTCTTTTTCCTACCTCTCTCAAATTTCATCTAGTTTATTTTAAGATTTATTACAAAAATATTTGAGACAACTTTTTGTACTGTGTTTGAAATATTTGTTATTTGAATATTTTTCAAAATAGGAAATGGAGAGAAGAGAAAGCTTTCAAAAAGTGCATCCTTTGCATACTCTTGAAGGCAAGCATTTCTGAACTCTGGCATAATATTTTGTGTGGTGTTTTGATACGGTTACAACACCACTTTGACTTGGAGCATACGTTATTTTTGCGTAACGGTAAAGTCACACACATGAGTGCATTTTGGAAATGCTTTACTTTTGGTAATGGATGTGCTGGTGTTAGTGATCATCCTCGTGAACTTCTCATGCATACCGGAAGGAAGCCGGGAAAGTCATGGTCTTGAGTAGACACGAGCTTGTCCCTAGTCCCTCGTCGGGACGAGGGTGTCCGGTATGGCATGATGAGTTTTGATGAGCAATGACTCTGTCTGTCTATGGAAATATTTTGGTTATGCCAATCATTCGGAGAATACTTGGACCACCTGAGTCGGTCGTAGGACGAGTCTTGTTCAGCAACTTCCCCTACTTGTTTTGTACTACCACTTGTCCCTGCCGCAGGTAGGGTGTGGTTCAGTAAGTTGTCAACCCCTTACCAAGGCACACACCATACAGAGAGGCCATGGTGGAAGATACCGGAGGCCTCCGGTAGGCATGCCACCTGGTCCGGGGGCATGGGTGTTTTCGGTTGGGACCGAGAGGGGGGCACCCCTTAGAGCGCGCGTATATAAATTTGATCCCATGCTACGTCGAGGTTGTAGCCTCCCCACTTAGAGTTTGGCTTGACAGGTGTTGTGGGTGATTCCAGACACCGGTAAGTTAAGCTGGTGTGTGCAGGTCAGGCGTGTTTTCAATTAAAAGGCCATAGGCGGAATTAGTCCTGATGGACTAAATAAATCCGTTACTCGTGGGTAAAGAGTACACCCTCTGCAGAGGTCATATCTTTTGGATAGCCATGTTCATTGGTAAGGACTACAGACTGAGAAGGGTTTAGTAACGGTATTTGGATGGAGAACGGCTAAACTAGAAGCTAGTAACGGTTTTCGGATGGAGACACGGTTAAACTGGATCATAGTAACGGTATTCGGATGGAGGACGACTTAATTAGATTCTAGTGACGGTCTTCGGATGGAGAAACGGCTAGACTAGATTTTGTTTATGACCTGTGACATATGAGGATTATGTTTATTATTACCATGGACTAACCATTTACATTATTTGGATTATTGAGTATCCCTGGGACGGTTCTACCTCCTGGATATTCACTGTGATTATTCTTATATAAGCCCTTTATGTGGTGTCGCTCAGACGCCCGACTGTGGCATGCTTGTTATTTATTTACCCTTTATAAGCCCTTTATGTGGTGTCGCTCAGACGCCCGACTGTGGCAAGTTGTTATTTATTTACCCTTTATAAGCCCTTTATGTGGTGTCGCTCAGACGCCCGACTGCGGCATGTTTGTTATTTATTTATCCTTTATAAGCCCTTTATGTGGTGTCGCTCAGACGCCCGACTGCGGCATTGTTAATTTATTTGCAACTTCTCGAGGAGTCATTTCAGACACTCGGTCAGAGCATTCTATTTTTCTCCCATATTGCATGTTCATGTTTCTTCCTGCATGCGTGCATCTCAGATTTTCATTTAATTTGTGACAGACGTATAATCATGATTATTTCAGAGCATGATTATCCCTTGTTATATTATACCCGTGTTCTTAATGTTTGCGAGTACATTCAAACGCACTCACTGGCTTGTCCCTGGCTATTGTCTTGGCCAGATTTCGCGCATGGAGATAGCATTACGACGACAGCCCCGGAACCCCTGTAAAGGTGATAGCAGCCTCGCGAAGATAGGAGTTATCCTGGTCAGCTGTTCTGGTGGGAAATGGAGTCCCATAGACGCAGATGAACCACAAACCGCTTCCGCCATCAACCATTAGAAACCAAGTGTTGTACTCCTAGGCCACAATGGTCTTGTACTACATATTTTTGTACTTTGCTTGGAATTCTTGTATCAAGTTGGTGCCTCATCAGCTAACAGTGATCCTGGGGCTGGTGAGCACAAAGGCCGCTTTCTGGGAAATTAATATCCCGAAAATCCGGTCGTGACACTTGGCCGCCGCCCCCCCCCCCATAGATGGGTTCTTGGCCGGCGCCCCCCCCCCTCCCAGGGGGCCTATATAAAGGGTGGGGGAGGGAGGGCAGCAACACCACAGCCCTTGGCGCCTCCCTCCTCCCCTGAACAACCTCTCCCTCTCGCAGGAGCTTGGCGAAGCCCTGCCGAGATCCCGCTACATCCACCACCACGCCATCGTGCTGCTGGATCTCCATCAACCTCTCCTTCCCCCTTGCTGGATCAAGAAGGAGGAGACGTCGCTGCTCCGTACGTGTGTTGAACGCGGAGGTGTCGTCCGTTCGGCACTCGGTCATCGGTGATTTGGATCACGGCGAGTACGACTCCATCAACCCCGGTCATTGGAACACTTCCGCTCGCGATCTACAAGGGTATGTAGATGCACTCCTTTCCCCTCGTTGCTAGTATACTCCATAGATGGATCTTGGTGATGCGTAGGAAATTTTAAAATTCTGCTACGATCCCCAACAATATTTTTGGTTTTTGTAGTGATTGTAACAGTAGTCAACGGAAAAGTAAATAAGCAAAGAACAATATGTGAAAAGCTCGTAGGCATTGGATCGGTGATGGAGAATTATGCCGGATGCGGTTCATCATGTAACAATCATAACATAGGGTGACACAGAACTAGCTCCAATTCATCAATGTAATGTAGGCATGTATTCCAAATATAGTCATACGTGCTTATGGAAAAGAACTTGCATGACATCTTTTGTCCTACCCTCCCGTGGCAGCGGGGTCCTAGCGGAAACTAAGGGATATTAAGGCCTCCTTTTAATAGAGTACCAGAACAAAGCATTAACACATAGTGAATAGACGAACTCCTCAAACTACGGTCATCACCGGGAGTGGTCTCGATTATTGTTACTTCGGGGTTGCCGGATCATAACACATAGTAGGTGACTATAGACTTGCAAGATAGGATAAAGAACTCACATATATTCATGAAAACATAATAGGTTCAGATCTGAAATCATGGCACTCGGGCCATAGTGACAAGCATTAAGCATAGCAAAGTCATAGCAACATCAATCTCAGAACATAGTGGATAATAGCGATCAAACCCTAACAAAACTAACTCGATTACATGATAAATCTCATCCAACCCATCACCGTCCAGCAAGCCTACGATGGAATTACTCACGCACGGCGGTGAGCATCATGAAATTGGTGATGGAGGATGGTTGATGATGATGACGGCGACGGATTCCCCTCTCCAGAGCCCCGAACGGACTCCAGATCAGCCATCCCGAGAGGTTTTAGGGCTTGGCGGCGGCTCCGTATCGTAAAACGCAATGAATCCTTCTCTCTGATTTTTTTTCTCCCCGAACACGAATATATGGAGTTGGAGTTGAGGTCGGTGGAGCGTCAGGGGCCCACGAAGCAGGGGGGCGCGCCCCCACTCTCGTGGACAGGTGGAGGGCCCCCTGACGTGGATTCTTCTTCCAGTATTTTTAATATTTTCCAAAAATACGTTCCGTGGAGTTTCAGTCATTCCGAGAACTTTTGTTTCTGCACATAAATAACACCATGGCAATTCTGCTGAAAACAGCGCCAGTCCGGGTTAGTTCAATTCAAATCATGCAAGTTAGAGTCCAAAACAAGGGCAAAAGTGTTTGGAAAAGTAGATACGACGGAGACGTATCAACTCCCTCAAGCTTAAACCTTTGCTTGTCCTCAAGCAATTCAGTTGATAAACTGAAAGTGATAAAGAAAACCTTTTACAAACTCTGTTTGCTCTTGTTGTTGTAAATATGTAAAGCTAGCATTCAATTTTTCAGCAAAGTTATAACTAACCACATTCACAATAACACTTAGGTCTCATGTTTATTCATATCAATGGCATAATCAACTAGCGAGCAATAATAATAAATCTCGGATGACAACACTTTCTCAAAACAATCATGATAAGATATAACAAGATGGTATCTCGCTAGCCCTTTCTGAGACCGCAAAACATAAATGTAGAGCACCTTTAAAGATCAAGGACTGACTAGACATTGTAATTCATGGTAAAAGAGATCTAGTCATAGTCATACCCAATATAAATTAATAGTAATGGATGCAAATGACAGCAGTGCTCTCAAGCTGGTGCTTTTTAATAAGAGGGTGATGACTCAACATGAAAGTAAATAGATAGGCCCTTCGCAGAGGGAAGCAGGGATTTGTAGAGGTGCCAGAGCTTGATTTTAAAATAGAGATAAATAATATTTTGAGCGGCATACTTTCATTGTCAACATAACAACTAAGAGATGGCGATATCTTCCATGCTACACACATTATAGGCGGTTCCCAAACAGAATGGTAAAGATTATACTCCCCCTCCACCAACAAGCATCAATCCATGGCTTGCTCGAAACAACGAGTGCCTCCAACTAGCAACAGTCCCAGGGGGAGTTTTGTTTGCAATTATTTTGATTTAGTTTGCATAAAGCATGGGACTGGGCATCCCGGTGACCAGCCATTTTCTCGTGAGTGAGGAGCGGAGTCCACTCCTCTTGAGAATAACCCGCCTAGCATGGAAGATACGGATAGCCCTAGTTGATACATGAGTTATTCAAGCATACAAAACAGAATTTCATTTGAAGGTTTAGAGTTTGGCACATACAAATTTACTTGGAACGGCAGGTAGATACCGCATATAGGAAGGTATAGTGGACTCATATGGAATAACTTTGGGGTTTAAGGGATTGGATGCACAAGCAGTATTCCCGCTTAGTACAAGTGAAGGCTAGCAAAAGACTGGGAAGCGACCAACTAGAGAGCGACAACAGTCATGAACATGCATTAAAATTAATAAACATTGAGTACAAGCATGAGTAGGATATAATCCACCATGAACATAAATATCGTGAAGGCTAAGTTGATTTGTTTCAACTGCATGTGTGAACATGTGCCAAGTCGAGCCACTTAAATCATTCAAAGGAGGATACCACCCCACTATACCACATCACAACCATTTTAATAGCATGTTGGCACGCAAGGTAAACCATTATAACTCATAGCTAATCAAGCATGGCACGAGCAACTATGATCTCTAATTGTCATTGCAAACATGTTTATTCATAATAGGCTGAATCAGGAACGATGAACTAATCATATTTACAAAAACAAGAGAGGTCGAGTTCATACCAGCTTTTCTCATCTCAGTCAGTCCATCATATATCGTCATAATTGCCTTTCACTTGCACGACCGAACGATGTGAATAATAATAAGAGTGCACGTGCATTGGACTAAGCTGGAATCTGCGAGCATTCAATAAATAGGAGAAGACAAGGCAATATGGGCTCTTGGTTAAATCAACAATAATGCATATAAGAGCCACTTCAACAATTTCATTATGGTCTTCTCCTATCGACCCCCAAAGAAAAGAAAAGAAATAAAACTATTTACACGGGAAAGCTCCCAACAAGCAAAAGAAGAACGGGAAATCTTTTTGGGTTTTCTTTTAATTATTACTACTACAGCAAGAAAAGTAAACTAGCTAAAGCTATTACTATTTTTTTGTTTTTCTTAAGGTTTTCAAACACACAAGAAGAAAGCAAGAAAAATAAATAAACTAGCATGGATATTACAGTGAAAAGTATGAGCACCGACATCTAGCAATGAGTGTGTGTGAACATAAATGTAATGTCGGTGGGAAATACGTACTCCCCCAAGCTTAGGCTTTTGGCCTAAGTTGGTTTATTGCCACGGATGGCCTAGCGGATATCCATAGTTGTAACCGGGGTCGTACTGAGATGCGGCGGCTATTGCCTCCTGGGCTGCAGCGTGGCGGCGAGCTGCCTCCGCCCTCCTCTCGTACTCATCTGCCTCTTCCCTGGTTATAAAATGTCTTCCTTTTGCCTGAAAGTCAAAGAGAGCAGGAGCAGGGAGAATAATATTGACAGGGCGACGCCTGTCAAAGATTAGTCGGTACTGGAGAGGTAGTTCATTCCTCTCGACAAACTGGTGGTGAACCATAGCATTAAAGTCTAGATAAGTATGAGGGAATTCAATATCATCATCACATATGGTTACACCAAGAAAATCAGCTAAGCGGGTTGCATAAATTCTACCAAAGAAATCTCCATTAAATCTATTATGATGCAACCTACGTGCAATAATGGCTCCCAAATTATAAGATTTGTCTCCTAACACAGCACTCCTAAGAATACTGAGGTCAGGGACACACATATGACATGCTTCATCTTTACCATTTATGCACCAACCTATGAAGAGAGCAAAATAATGTATAGCAGGAAAATGAATGCTCCCTATGGTAGCTTGTGCTATATCTCTAGATTCCCCCACAGTTATACTAGCAAGAAAATTTCTAAATTCAGATTTGCGAGGTTCACTAGCACTACCCCATTGTGGAAGTTTGCAAGCAGTGGTAAAATCCTCTAAGTCCATTGTATAAGATTTTTCATAAAGATCAAACAGGACAGTTTGAGAATTGCGTGAAGATGAAAATTCAAACCTCCTCACAAAGGAACTAGTGAGATAGTGGTACTGGCAGCACTTTTCCTCCTCGAAGCTCACAAGATCAGCGTTACGCAAATATGCGTTAAATTCTTCCTTGATTCCCGCTCGATCCATATAGTCCTCTGAAGGCCATTCACAAGGCCGCACTGGAGCGTTCCTTGGTGGCTCATCGTCAGCATCACGCATTGCAAGCCTGGGTCCTTGCTTCCTTGAAGAACCACCTTGGTACATTTTCCTAAGCATATTTCTTCCTCTGAAAAATTTCTAAAATTTTTAGTAACTTCAAATAAATGTGAACCAAGCTCAACAAAATTGATAGCAACTACTCCTACAAGTGCCTAGAGACTATATCATGCATTAGAACTACTTGGAACCATATAAATTTGACATGCAAGCTCAAGAACATGGTCACCTAGGCAGCACAAATTTGCAATAAATAAAGCACTAGAACAAAAACTAATTGGACCAATGGAGGAGTCACATACCAAGGAACAATCCCCCCAAGCAGTTTTGTGAGAGGTGCTTTGAGCAAGGAGATCAAAAATCACACCAAAATGAGCTAGAACTCGTGCTTGAGCTGGATGGTGATTTTTTTGGGAGGAAGAAGAAGTGTGTGGTGGCTCACATAAGTGGAGGAGAGCCACCGTGGGCCCACGAGGCAGGGGGCGCGCCCTGTAGGGGTGGGCGCGCCCTGGACCCTCGTGGCCAGGTGTTTGCTCCCCCTGCTTTGTTCTCAGTGCCAGATATTCTCAAATATTCCAGAAAAATCATATTTTAATTTCAGGGCATTTGGAGAACTTTTATTTTTGGGGTATTTTTACATTGCACGGATAAATCAGGAAACAGACAGAAAAATACTATTTTTACTTTATTTCAACTAAATAACAGAAAGTAAAAGAAGGGTACAGAAGGTTGTGTTTGCTAATTTAATCCATCTCATGCTCATCAAAAGGAATCCACTAACAAGGTTGATCAAGTCTTGTTAACAAACTCATTCTGAATAACATGGAACCGGAGAAATTTCAAATAACACTATGTTACCTCAATGGGGATATGCACATCCCCAATAATAAGAATGTCATATTTCTTCTTGACAGTAGGAAGAGGAAATTCAAAACCTCCAAAAATAATCGATGGAATTTTTCCAATAGAATTGATACTGTGGACTTGAGGTTGTTTCCTCGGAAAGTGTACCGTATGCTCATTACCATTAACATGAAAAGTGACATTGCCTTTGTTGCAATCAATAACAGCCCCTGCAGTATTCAAAAAGGTCTTCAAGAATAATAGACATACTATCGTCCTCGGGAATATCAAGAATAACAAAGTCCGTTAAAATAGTAACATTTGCAACCACAACAGGCACATCCTCACAAATACCGATAGGTATAGTAGTTGATTTATCAGCCATTTGCAAAGATATTTCAGTAGGTATCAACTTATTCAAATCAAGTCTACGATATAAAGAGAGAGGCATAACACTAACACTGGGTCCAAGATCACATAAAGCAGTTTTAACATAGTTTGTTTTAATGGAGCATGATATAGTGGGTACTCCTGGATCTCCAAGTTTCTTTGGTATTCCACCCTTAAAAGTATAATTAGCAAGCATGGTGGAAATTTCAGCTTCCGGTATCTTTCTTTTGTTAGTAACGATTTCTTTCATATACTTAGCATAAGGATTCATTTTGAGCATATCAGTTAAACGCATACGCAAAAAGATAGGTCTAATCATTTCAGCAAAGCGCTCAAAATCTTCATCATCCTTTTTCTTGGATGGTTTGGGAGGGAAAGGCATGGGTTTCTGAACCCATGGCTCCCTTTCTTTACCGTGCTTCCTAGCAACAAAGTCTCTCTTATCATAACGTTGATTCTTTGATTGTGGGTTATCAATATCAACAACAGGTTCAATTTATACTTCATTATCATTGCTAGGTTGAGCATCATCATGAACATTATCATTAACATTTTCACTAGGTTCATGTTCATTACCAAATTGTGTTTCAGCATCGGAAATAGAAATATCATTTGGATTCTCAGGTGGTTCAGCAATAGGTTCACTAGAAGCATGCAAAGTCCTATCATTTTTCTTTTTCTTCTTTTTAGAAGGACTTGGTGTATCTATATTATTTCTCTGAGAATCTTGCTCAATTCTCTTAGGGTGGCCTTCGGGATACAAAGGTTCCTGAGTCATTTTACCAGTTCTAGTAGCCACTCTGACAGCATAATCATTATTCTTACTATCCAATTCATTGAGCAAATCATTTTGAGCTTTAAGTACTTGTTCTACTTGAGTGGTAACCATAGAAGCATGTTTACTAATGAGTTTAAGTTCACCTTTAACTCTAGACATATAATCACCCAAGTGTTCAATCATATAAGCATTTTGTTTTAATTGTCTACCAAAATAAGCACTGAAATCTTCTTGCTTAACCATAAAATTATCAAACTCATCCAAACATTGGCTAGCGAACTTAGTAGGAGGGATTTCAGCTTTATCATATCTATAGAGAGAATTTACCTTTACTACCTGTGTCGGGTTATCAAGACCATGAGTTTCTTCAATAGGTGATGGATTAAGATCATATGTTTCTTCAACAGGCGGTAAATTAAGACCATGTATTTCTTCAATAGGAGGTAAATTCTTAACATCTTCAGCTTTAATACCCTTTTCTTTCATAGATTTCTTTGCCTCTTGCATATCTTCAGGACTGAGAAATAGAACACCTCTTTTCTTCGGAGTTGGTTTAGGAATAGGCTCAGGAGTTGGCTCAGGAAGTGTCCAATTATTTTCATTAGTCAACATATTATTCAATAGAATTTCAGCTTCATCCGGTGTTATTTCCCTTAAAACAGAACCAGCACAACTATCCAGGTAATCTCTGGAAGCATCGGTTAGTCCATTATAAAAGATATCGAGTATTTCATTTTTCTTAAGAGGATGATCAGGCAAAGCATTAAGTAATTGGAGAAGCCTCCCCCAAGCTTGTGGGAGACTCTCTTCTTCAGTTTGCACAAAATTATATATATCCCTTAAAGCAGCTTGTTTCTTATGAGCAGGGAAATATTTAGCAGAGAAGTAATAAATCATATCCTGGGGACTACGCACACAACCAGGATCAAGAGAATTAAACCATATCTTAGCATCACCCTTTAATGAGAACGGAAATATTTTAAGGATATAAAGGTAGCGAGATTTCTCATCATTAGTGAACAGGGTGGCTATATCATTTAATTTAGTAAGATGTGCCACAACAGTTTCAGATTCATAGCCATAAAAAGGATCAGATTCAACCAAAGTAATTATATCAGGATCAACAGAGAATTCATAATCCTTATCAGTAACACAGATAGGTGAAGTAGCAAAAGCAGGGTCAGGTTTCATTCTAGCATTAAGAGATTGCTGCTTCCATTTAGCTAATAACTTCTTAAGATCATATCTATCATTGCAAGCTAAAATAGCTCTAGCAGCTTCTTCATCCATAACATAACCCTCAGGAACAACAGGTAATTCATATTTATTAGGGGGAGAGTCTTCATCATCACTATCATCAATATTATCAGTTTCAATAATTTCATTCTCTCTAGCCCTAGCAAGTTGTTCATCAAGAAATTCACCAAGTGGCACAGTAGTATCAAGCATAGAAGTAGTTTCATCATAAGTATCATGCATAGCAGAAGTGGCATCATCAATAACATGCGACATATCAGAATGAATAGCAGAAGCAGGTTTAGGTGTCGCAAGCTTACTCAAAACAGAAGGTGAATCAAGTGCAGAGCTAGATGGCAGTTCCTTACCTCCCCTCGTAGTTGAGGGATAAATTGTTGTTTTTGCGTCTTTCAAGTTCTTCATAGTGACCAGCAGATATAAATCCCAAGTGACTCAAAGAATAGAGCTATGCTCCCCGGCAACGGCGCCAGAAAATAGTCTTGATAACCCACAAGTATAGGGGATCGCAACAGTTTTCGAGGGTAGAGTATTCAACCCAAATTTATTGATTCGACACAAGGGGAGCCAAAGAATATTCTCAAGTATTAGCAGTTGAGTTGTCAATTCAACCACACCTGGATAACTTAATATCTGCAGCAAAGTATTTAGTAGCAAAGTAATATGGAAGTAACGGTAACGGTAGCAAAAGTAATATTTTTGGGTTTTGTAGTGATTGTAACAGTAGCAACGGAAAAGTAAATAAGCAAAGAACAATATGTGAAAAGCTCGTAGGCATTGGATCGGTGATGGAGAATTATGCCGGATGCGGTTCATCATGTAACAATCATAACATAGGGTGACACAGAACTAGCTCCAATTCATCAATGTAATGTAGGCATGTATTCCGAATATAGTCATACGTGCTTATGGAAAAGAACTTGCATGACATTTTTTGTCCTACCCTCCCGTTGCAGCGGGGTCCTAGCGGAAACTAAGGGATATTAAGGCCTCCTTTTAATAGAGTACCGGACCAAAGCATTAACACATAGTGAATACATGAACTCCTCAAACTACGGTCATCACCGGGAGTGGTCCCGATTATTGTCACTTCGGGGTTGCCGGATCATAACACATAGTAGGTGACTATAGACTTGCAAGATAGGATCAAGAACTCACATATATTCATGAAAACATAATAGGTTCAGATCTGAAATCATGGCACTCGGGCCCTAGTGACAAGCATTAAGCATATCAAAGTCATAGCAACATCAATCTCAGAACATAGTGGATACTAGGGATCAAACCCTAACAAAACTAACTCGATTACATGATAAATCTCATCCAACCCATCACCGTCCAGCAAGCCTACAATGGAATTACTCACGCACGGCGGTGAGCATCATGAAATTGGTGATGGAGGATGGTTGATGATGACGACGGCGACGGATTCCCCTCTCCGGAGCCCCAAACGAACTCCAGATCAGCCCTCCCGAGAGGTTTTAGGGCTTGGCGGTGGCTCCGTATCGTAAAACGCGATGAATCCTTCTCTCTGATTTTTTCTCCCAGAACATGAATATATGGAGTGGAGTTGAGGTCGGTGGAGCGTCAGGGGGCCCACGAGGCAAGGGGCGCGCCCAGGGGGGGCAGGCGCCCCCCCCCCTCATGGACAGGTGGAGGCCCCCCTGACATGGATTCTTCTTCCAGTATTTTTAATATTTTCCGAAAATACGTTCCGTGGAGTTTCAGGTCATTCCGAGATCTTTTGTTTCTGCACATAAATAACACCATGGCAATTCTGCTGAAAACAGCGTCAGTCCGGGTTAGTTCCATTCAAATCATGCAAGTTAGAGTCCAAAACAAGGGCAAAAGTGTTTGGAAAAGTAGATATGACGGAGACGTATCATAGCACTGCCGTTTAGGTCATATTGGTGTAAAGCGCATGAAGAAACTCCATGCGGGTGGACTTTTGGAATCACTTGATTGTGAATCATTTGATGCTTGCGAACCATGCCTCATGGGCAAGATGACTAAAACTCCGTTCTCTGGAACAATGGAGCGAACCACTGATTATTGGAAATAATACATACTGATGTATGCGGTCTAATGAGTGTTGAGGCTCACGGCGGTATCATTGTTTTCTGACCTTCACAGATGATTTGAGCAGATATGTGTATATCTACTTAATGAAACACAAGTCTGAAACACTTGAAAAGTTCAAAGATTTTCAGAGTGAAGTGGAGAATCATCGTAACAAGAAAATAAAGTTTCTATGATCGGATCGCAAAGGCAAATGTTCGAGTTACGAGTTTGACCTTCAATTAAAACAATGTGGAATAGTTTCACAAACTCATGCCACCTAGAACACCACAGCATAATGGTGTGTCTGAACGTCATAACCGTACTTTATTGGATATAGTGCAATCTATGATGTCTCTTACCGATTTACAACTATCATTTTGGGGTTATGCATTAGAGACAGCTGCATTCACGTTAAATAGGGCACCATCTAAATCCGTTGAGATGACACCTTATGAACTGTGGTTTGGCAAGAAACCCAAGTTGTTTCTTAAAGTTTGGGGCTACGATGCTTATGTGAAAAAGCTTCAACCTGATAAGCTTGAACCCAAATAAGAGAAATGTGTCTTCATAGGATACCCAAAAGAGACTGTTGGGTACACCTTCTATCACAGATCCGAAGGCAAGATTTTTGTTGCTAAGAATGGATCCTTTCTAGAGAAGGAGTTTCTCTCGAAAGAAGTGAGTGGGAGGAAGGTAGAACTTGATGAGGTAATTGTACCTTCTCCCGAATTGGAAAGTATTTCTTCACTGAAATCAGTTCAAGTGATGCTTACACCAATTAGTAAGGAAGTTAATGATGATGATCATGAAGCTTCGGATCAAGTTACTACCAAACCTCGTAGGTCAACCAGAGTACGTTCTGCACCAGAGTGGTATAGTAATCCTATTCTGGAGTTCATGTTACTTGACCATGACGAACCTACGAACTATGAGGAAGCGATGATGAGCCCAGATTCCGCGAAATGGCTTGAGGCTATGAAATCTGAGATGGGATCCATGTATGAGAACAAAGTGTGGACTTTGGTTGACTTGCCCGATGATCGGCAAGCCATAAAAAATAAATGGATCTTCAAGAGGAAGATGGACGCTGATAGTAGTGTTACTATCTACAAAGCTAGACTTGTCAAAAAAGGTTTTTGACAAAGTTCAAGGTGTTGACTACGATGAGATTTTCTCACTCGTAGCGATGCTTAAGTCTGTCCGAATCATGTTAGCAAATTGCCACATTTTATGAAATCTGGCAAATGGATGTCAAAACTACATTCCTTAATGGATTTCTTAAAGAAGAGTTGTATATGATGCAACCAGAAGGTTTTGTCGATCCTAAAGGTGCTAACAAAATGTGCAAGCGCCAGTGATCCATCCATGGACTGGTGCAAAGCATCTCGGAGTTGGAATATACGCTTTGATGAGTTGATCAAAGCATATACTTTTATACGGACTTGGGATGAAGCCTGTATTTACAAGAAAGTGAGTGGGAGCACTACAACCTTTCTGATAAGTATATGTGAATGACATATTGTTGGTCGGAAATGATGTAGAATTTTCTGGAAAGCATAAAAGGAGTGTTTGAAAGGAGTTTTTCAAAGAAAGACCTCGATGAAGCTGCTTACATATTGAGCATCAAGATCTATAGAGATAGATCAAGACGCTTGATAAGTTTTTTTTCAATGAGTACATACCTTGACAAATTTTTGAAGTAGTTCAAAATGGAACAGTCAAAGAAGGAGTTCTTGCCTGTATTGCAAGGTGTGAAATTGAGTAAGACTCAAAGGCCGACCACAGCAGAAGATAGAAAGAGAATGAAAGTCATTCCCTATACCTCAACCATAGGTTCTATAAAGTATGCCATGCTGTGTACCAGACCTATTGTATAGCCTACACTGAGTTTGGCAAGGGAGTACAATAGTGATCTAGGAGTAAATCACTAGACAGCGGTCAAAATTATCCTTAGTAGAATAAGGATATGTTTCTCGATTATGGAGGTGACAAAAGGTTTGTCGTAAAGGGTTACGTCGATGCAAGTTTCGACACTGATCCAGATGACTCTAAGTCTCAATCTGGATACATATTGAAAGTGGGAGCAATTAGCTAGAGTAGATCCGTTCAGAGCATTGTTGACATAGAAATTTGCAAAATACATACGGATCTGAATATGGCAGACCTTTGATTAAACTTCTCTCACAAGCAAAACATGATCGCACCTTAGTACTCTTTGGGTGTTAATCACATGGCGATGTGAACTAAGATTACTGACTCTAGTAAACCCTTTGAGTGTTGGTCACATGGCGATGTGAACTATGAGTGTTAATGACATGGTGATGTGAACTATTGGTGTTAAATCACATGGCGATGTGAACTAGATTATTGACTCTAGTGCAAGTGGGAGACTGAAGGAAATATGCCCTAGAGGCAATAATGAAGTTATTATTTATTTCCTTATTTCATGATAAATGTTTATTATTCATGCTAGAATTGTATTAACCGGAAACTTGATACATGTGTGGATACATAGACAAACAGAGTGTCACTAGTATGCCTCTACTTAACTAGCTCGTTGAATCAAAGATGGTTATGTTTCCTAGCCATAGACATGAGTTGTCATTTGGTTAACGGGATCACATCATTAGAGAATGATGTGATTGACATGACCCATTCCGTTAGCTTAGCACTTAATCGTTTAGTATATTGCTATTGCTTTCTTCATGACTTATACATGTTCCTATGACTATGAGATTATGCAAATCCCGAATACCGGAGGAACACTTTGTGTGCTACCAAACGTCACAACGTAACTGGGTGATTATAAAGGTGCTCTACAGGTGTCTCCGATGGTGTTTGTTGAATTGGCATAGATCGAGATTAGGATTTGTCACTCCGATTGTCGGAGAGGTATCTCTGGCCCTCTTGGTAAAGCACATCACTAAAGCCTTGCAAGCAATGTGACTAATGAGTTAGTTACGGGATGATGCATTACGGAACGAGTAAAGAGACTTGCCGGTAACGAGATTGAACTAGGTATAAGGATACCGACGATCGAATATCGGGCAAGTAACATACCGATGACAAAGAGAACAACGTATGTTGTTATGCGGTTTGACCGATAAAGATCTTCGTAGAATATGTAGGAGCCAATATGAGCATCCAGATTCCGCTATTGGTTATTGATCGAAGATGTGTCTCGGTTATGTCTACATAGTTCTCGAACCCGTAGGGTCCGCACGCTAAACGTTCGATGACGATTTGTATTATGAGTTATGTGATTTGATGTACCGAAGTTTGTTAAGAGTCCCGGATGAGATCGGGGACATGACGAGGAGTCTCGAAATGGTCGAGACGTAAAGATCGATGTATTGGAAGGCTATATTCGGACATCGAAAAGGTTCCGAGTGATTGGAATATTTTTCGGAGTACCGGAGAGTTACGGGAATTCGTATTGGGCCTTAATGGACCATATGGGAAAGGAGAGAAAGGCCTCAAGGGTGGCTGCGCCCCTTCCCTATGGACTGGTCCGAATTGGACTAGGGAATGGGGACGGCCCCCTTCCTTCCTTCTCCTTCTCCCTTCCCCTTTTCCTATTCCATGTGGGAGGTGGAATCCTACTGGGACTAGGGAGTCCTAGTAGGACTCCACACTTTGGGCGCGCCCTATGAGGGTCGGCCTCCTCCTCCCTTAATCCTTTATATACGTGGCCAGGGGGCACCCCATAGACACAAGTTGATTTCTTAGCCGTGTGCGGTGCCCCCCTCCACAGTTACACACCTCGGTCATATCGTCGTAATGCTTAGGCGAAGCCCTGCGCCGGTAACATCATCATCACCGTCACCACGCCATCGTGCTGACGGAACTCTCCCTCGGCCTCAACTGGATCAATAGTACGAGGGACGTCATCGAGCTGAACGTGTGCTGAACTCGGAGGTGCCGTGCGTTCGGTACTTGGATCGGTCGGATCGTGAAGACGTACGACTACATCAACCGTGTTGATAAAACGCTTCTGCTTTCGGTCTACGAGGGTACGTGGACACACTCTCCCCTCTCGTTGCTATGCATCACCATGATCTTGCGTGTGCGTAGGAATTTTTTTGAAATTACTGCGTTCCCCAACAATAGCATACCGATGACAAAGGGAACAATGTATGTTGCTATGCGGTTTGACCGATAAAGATCTTCGTAGAATATGTGGGAACCAATATGAGCATCTAGGTTCCGCTATTGGTTATTGACCAGAGATGAGTCTCGGTCATGTCTACATAGTTCTCGAACCCGTAGGGTCCGCACGCTTAACGTTCGATGACGATCGGTATTATGAGTTTATGTGTTTTGATGTACCGAAGGTTGTTCGGACTCCCGGATGTGATCACGGACATGACGAGGAGTCTCAAAATGGACGAGACATAAAGATCGATATATTGGAAGGCTATGTTTGGACACCGGAATGGTTTCAAATGAGTTTCGGGCATTTTCCGGAGTATCGGGGGGGTTACCGGAACCCCCCGGGGGCTTAATGGGCCTACATGATCTTTAGTGGAAGAGAGAGGAGAAGGCCAAGAGGAGGGGCGCCCCCCCCAAGCCCAATCCGAATTGGGAGTGGGGCCGGCCCCCCCTTTCCTTCCTCTCCTCTTCCCCTTCCTTCCCCCTCCTATTAGGACTAGGAAAGGGGGGAACCTACTCCTAGTAGGAGTAGGATTCCCCCCTTGGGGGCGCACCATGAGGCTGACCGGCCCCCTCCTCCCCTCTTTATATACGGGGGAGGGGGCACCCCATAGACACAAGTTATTGTTTTAGCCGTGTGCGGTGCCCCCCTCCACATATTTCCACCTCGGTCATATCGTTGTAGTGCTTAGGCGAAGCCCTGCGTCGGTAACTTCATCAACACCATCACCACGCCGTCGTGCTAACGGAACTATCCCTCGGCCTCAGCTGGAACAAGAGTTCGAGGGACGTCACCGAGTTGAACGTGTGCAGATCGCGGAGGTGCCGTGCGTTCGGTACTTGATCGGTTGGATCGCGAAGATGTTTGACTACATCAACCGCGTTACTTAACGCTTCCGCTTTCGGTCTACGAGGGTACGTGGACACACTCTCCCGCTCATTGTTGTGCATCACATAGATAGATCTTGCGTGATCGTAGGTAAAATTTTGAAATACTACGTTCCCCAACAATATCCTGGAGCACCGTCGGTGTATAGTACGCCTATGGCTTACGCGAGAAGGTGCGTCGGCTACAGTCCACAGCCGGCGTCTCAAGCACACCAGCTCGCTCCCCAAATATCATTTCACTGTTCAATCGTCGCCGGTGAAAGATGGGCACGTGGACCTGTGGCACCCCGGCTCAGAGAAACCGGAACGCCCCGTATTCCAGCCCAGAGATCGAGGTGAAGTCTTCTGGAATACGACACTGCTTAACATAGAACAAACCAACTTTCTATTATTACATGAATATGAATACAAGGTCTCCGATATTACAATGAATAACATCGGCACGGCGACACTACGCCATCCTCAGTTGCTCTATGCAAGCAGCATAACAAGTTGAGGCAGCGGAACAACTACTGGCAGCGGAACAACGAACGGCGATGATGGACTCCAATCCACAGGGACTCTGGCTGGAACGTTTATCCTAGCTAGCGAACACAGGAACCACACCCAACAAGCAAGAATCCAGGCACGACCTGCAAACTGGCATGACACGCCAGGTCAGTACATTGAATGTACTTGCAAGCTCACAATAACCAGATGCATTCAAGACAAACAACAGCATGGCAATTACAGGTTAAGCAGGAATTATCGTGAGGTCATCAGGATAACATGGCATCAACAATATGAACATGATACAGCTAGAACAATATGAGCATGGCATGAACATATAAATCTGACGATAATAGCATGCAACATGATGACACTATATGCACTATTTATTCTGCTCGGGTTACTTCGTAACCAGACGGTGATCTTTCCGGCGATCCCAACCATGACCAACACTTGGTCTCAAACGATGATCTTTCCGGCGATCACAACCATGACCAACACTAGGTCTCAAACGGTGATCTTTCCGGCGATCCCAACCAACTTATCTCATCATCGAACCGGGGTTGTTATTAAGCACATTATTATTATTATTACTGTTGACTCACAGTGTAACTGACACGAACTGGGCCCTTATCCGCGGGCGCGGCTATCGATAGATTTAATATACACTCTTCTGTGGTTAGTACACTGTACCCACACCACGGAGCCCATGGCCTCGCACTCCCATTCGGGTGGACCAACGGCGTTCCGACAAAACCGTCCTACTGCCATGACACTCTCCCGGCCACTCCGACCAACTCCCCTTTGGGCTAAGTCCTGGGTGGCCCGGTGCCTACCAAAGGCACCAACGGCCACCGTGGTGGCCAAAACATAAACGGTCCCAAACAGGAACCACCTGGGTATAACAACAACAACGGGCACACAAGGTTATGTCTGCTTACCGGGCCAGGGTACCGCACGCACATAACCTTCCCTCGTTGGAGGGACCAGCCAGAGGCATGACAATAGACCCAGTTAGGACCTTCCCATAAAGGTAAGCGTGGTTGCACTGGTCAGCTCGATATGGTGGCACCATGACTCAGCCAACAGTTGTTCAAGTTCAATTTAATCCGGTTAAACATGAATACAATATACTGAGTCATGATAAAATAACCTGATGCAATTACAATGCATGAGCATGATATCAACATAAGCACGGGGTGCAACATAATAAACCATATCCACAATGAATCATACCCAACTGAGCATGGCATACTGACTAGCATGAACATCACAAGTACATACTTCTCCGAGACATAGCATGACCACCAGCATCAATCAATAAATATCATGCAAGAATATATCAACAATGCCATCATGCAAGCATTTGACCAGCTGGATGCAATGGAACATGCATAACAACGGTACTCGGGACAGACGGCAGTCATGCACCGAAAACCATCAACAACATCAACATGTACTACTAGCAAGCTTAATCATATGAAAGGAATACTAGCCACTAGCAGGGCAAGATAACCAGGTGCATAACAACATAGCAAGAAAGTAAGCACTAACCCAGAAGCATTACCCAAACAACGATAACCATATTTTAAACAAGCAATCATTTAATAAATATTCAAGTTGAAAACCATGGCTACTACAAGACTATCATGCAAGTGGGTGTTGTGGCTTGCCTGGGGTGATGGAGACTCCATGAAGAAGTGCAGTGAAGCCGCGGAACGAAACGCCGGACGGTTTTCTCTCGGAGGGGGCTGATTAGAGGCAAGGGCAAAATGGTCGTTTTCACTATGAGAACACCTAGTGAAAATGTTACCAAAATATAGAGCTCGACGAGACAAAGAAGTGAGCGATGGTTTCACCTCAAACGGAGTTACGATTGCGGAGTTATGAGGTGTGGAAGAAGAAGGACCAATATGTGAATATTTTCATCACCAACGGGTCCCTGAGTGGATAAGGCAGAGGCACATATTAGAAAATACGCTTTCTGAGCAGAGAAAGCGCATTCCTGGCTTATGAAGGAAAGAAGTACGCTTTTGGGCAAATGAAAGCGTACAAACGGAAATACGCCTTCGGGTAGATGAAAACGCACTCACCCGGGGGCGCTTCCACTTATGCGCATGGGCCCGCGCGTGGTCAACGCCTGAGAGGCTGACCGGTGGGGTCCGCAGGGAGGAGGGGGTCCAGGCGCGCTCGTCTTCTTCCCCGCGCTGTGCCTTGCGTGAGGCAGAGGAAGGGAGCAGGGGAGATGGCGCCGGGGGGCGGCCAGCTCCGGTGGCCTCTGGCCACGGCGCGGCCACCGGCGAGACCGCAGCGACCAACCGCACCCATCCAGAGGGAGTACGGCCACCAGGGAGGCGCGTGAAGGAGGGGAGGGGCGGCGCCATGGGGAGCACAGGAAGCTTCGGGAGGCGGGGTTCTCCGGTGATGCGGGCGCTCTGGCGATGAACGGAGGAGATGGGGAGGCTGGCGGAGGTGTGAGGAGGCTCTCCAGAGAGTGGAGGCTATGTTTAGGTGGTCGGGAGGGAGTGGGGGAGCTCGGGACGGCCGGACGGGCGGGTGGCCGAACGGTGGGGAGGCGCGGCCAGAGGCACTCCGGGGTCGAACGAGTGGTTGGGGCGACTCGCGGAGACGAGGAGAACGCGGTGGACAGCTCGGGAGGAGAGGGGAGGGGCTAGGTTCGCCGGAAACGAGAAGACCGGCGATGGCCGAGGCGAACTCCGGTGAACAGAGGAGGGGGCGAGGACTCCGGTGGACTAGAGAGGCGAGGGAGGAGTGAATGAGCTGCGGAGGGGTTCGGGGGTCCTTATATAGGCGCGGGGGAGAGCTCTAGAGCTCACGAGTGAGCTCCCAACCGAGACGCGGCACGGGCATGGCGCTAGCGGCGCATTTAGGGCGAACAACGACGAAGCAGTGACGCAGGGCGATGCAGTTGAGCACGGGCGAGCTCCAGGACATGAATGGAGGTCGAGACGAGGAGGGAGGAGACAGGGGGGTATATATAGAAGGGGGGGTTCGGCGGCTTGGGGAAGGGGGCACCGGGGTTCCCGTGCTCGCCATGGACACCGGGCGGCGGCGAGCGTCGTCGCGGGGAAGGAGACGGCGGGCGGGCCGGCGGCGCCCTGGCTCGGCTGGGCTCGGCCCAGTCGGGCGCAGCGAATATTTTTTTAAATACGTTCCGCAGAAAAATTCGTAGAAAAATAAATAAAAGTCCAAAAAAGATAAAACAAATTTTCCCCGTCTAGTTAGAAAATCTAGAATAGGGTGAACATTTTTTTTGACACAAATTAATTTTTTGAAAACATGCAATATTTTTATAATGCAATAAAATTGCAAATAAAATCCGAATAAATTCCAATAAATGATTTTAACACTTTTCCTCCGGTATTTCAATTGTTTTGGAGAAGTCATATTTTCTCCTCTCGTTTATTTTTAAATGAAATATTTTTCCGGAGAGAAAATAACTAAAACCAAAATCCTCGTTTTATAATTTGATGAAAATCAAATATGAAAATTCGAGAAAATCCCCAACTCTCTCCGAGGGTCCTTGAGTTGCTTAGGATTTATCGAGAATTTGTCAACATGCAATAAAATATGATATGCAATGATGATCTATGTATAACATACCAAATTGAAAATTTGGGATGTTACATTGTAACTTGTTGTGGTTAAACCAGCTTGGTAAGATGGTAAATGGTTTGTCTGGTGATGATCACACACTAAGGTGATGTTGATCACCAAAAATCAGACTAAGAGGAGGAGTTTAGATGAGGGTTGCTGTAGAAAGTGCAAAACTGGCCAGAATTAGGTATTTGGATGATACACTCACATACTTGATTGTCATGAGCTGAAATTTGGCAGAGAGGGGTTATATGATGGTATGAAGCTGCTGTAAAGATTTCATGCCATTTGGAAATACCAAAGTGGCACTTGCTTCACAAAGCTTCATTCTGGACAGAAACTTGGAAAAATTGCACAGGGCAATTGGATTAACTAATTGAGCTAAAACTTGGTGGAGGGAGTTTATATAGGTAGAAGCATGTCCTGGTAAAGTTTCAGCTCAATTTAAGCAATATAAAATATAGTTGCTTCACAAACTGAAAATCTGACCAGAAACTAAGATTTGGGACTGGGCTCACATAGATAAGTTACATGAGCTCAAATTTGGTGGAGAGTCATTATTTGCTCATATGAAGGACCTTGCAATATTGAAACTCATTTGGATATGCCTAGAATAAAGCTCCTTCACAAAGTTCCTTCCTGGACAGAAACTTTGGAAAATTGCTGAAAAATATTTACTAGGCAAATTGAGTTGAATTTTGGCATGAGCCAATTATATGGACAGGAAAAGGTGTCCAAGAATTTGGGGTCAATAAAGCAAATATAAATAACACTTCCTTTGCAAAGTGTCATTTAGGACAGAATAGGAAAAGAATTATTGGAGGATTATTTTTGAACATGGCAATGAAATATTTTGCCATATATGAGCAAGATTGGACCCAAACAATTTATGAGAATTATTTGGGAATTTTGGGAGTGACAGAAATATAGGTTGCTTCACAACCTAGGGTTTAAAGGGTTATTGCTTTATCAAAAAAGGAATATTCCCAACAATAGAATATTGGGATTAGGTCAAGGATGGAAATGACATGATCTTGGGATGATGATGAGGGTGACAAGCCACTATAAAACCTAGGAAGACATGATCTTCCCAAGTTTCAGAACCACATAGCCATGGAAAAACAAATCAAAACAGGAAATCCAAGAAAATCAAAGGAAAAAAGAAAAGGGCAAAAATCCAGGCTGTTACAGGACCCGCGTCGTGAGGGCAACTTCGGTGGCCCACTCTGGCGAGAGCGCGGCCGCAGCCGCCATGCGCGTGCTAACAAGATGCATGAGCGCGGCCGCAATCTGCGACCAGGCGGCAAAGGCAGCCCAAACAGCCGCTGTTGCTTCTCAGGTGGTGGCAGCAACATCTGCCTCGGGGATAGCAATTGGCGAGAGCGGCACAGCTGCTGTCCGTTCCGCAACGGCGGCCTTAGCCCTGATGGAGGCCGCCCACGACCATGTCAAGGCCGCCCACGCCCAGCTCCTGGCGGTAACCGCACAAATCGAACGAAGCTTGTCCGACAACGGTCGGCAACCCACGGCCGAAGAGCTGGCAATCTCCGAGAGCGTTCGAGCGGCCATCCGTTCCTCCGCCGCATTCCTTGCGACGACGGAACCCGTCCAAGCCCAGATCGCGTCCGCCCACGCCCAGCTCATGGCGGCCTTTTCCAAAGAGATGGCGGACGCGGATGGCGAGATGCTTGCCGAGTATGGTGTGATGGATGCCATGGAGCCCCTTTCCCAGGGGACCGTCGGGCGCGGGCTGGACATGGAGGCGGCAGCGGAGATCGACGAGCACCAGCCGTAGTAGTACTCTTTGTTTTGTTTAATTAAGATCGCCGGTCTTTAATTTGTTAGAGTAATGTTTAGGTCAGCTAGCTTTGTTTAATTGCTGAACTTGCTCGATTAAGAAGTGTGGGTGTGTTGTCGTCTCCTTTGTGTACCCAAATTATGCAATGATGTGGATGACCGCTGTAACCATGGAAATTCGAACCAAAACTTTTTACGTTCAAACTCATCACACACGGGTGAAGCTATGTGAATCGTTTGTGATGTCCACATGTCGTACATAGTTCTGAATAAGGGACCGTGTCTGATGACACTTTGCGTGCCATTTTTTGGCTGAAGCGATTCCAAATTTTTGGCTTCCACGGAAATATCTACCTCCCCGCCCCCTCCCCCTTACCAAAAGCCACATTTCCCCTCTTTCCGCCTTCCTTTCCAAGTTGAAACCTTCACTCCTTGCTTGCAGCGCCACCTCCTCGTCGGCGACCCTCCTTCACGCTGCTCGGCCTCGTCTATCCAGGCATGTAATCCACACCCGACCCCCATCCTCCTCCTCCTTCCACATCCCACATGCCCCGACCGCCGGCGCGAGCACGACACCTTCCACCCAAATCACCGACCCCTCCACCAAATAAGCGCCGGCCTAAGTCATGGTGCACGCAGTATAGCCAGGATCTCAAGGAGCATTTGACAGCGGAGAAGCAAATCGCGGCTGCACGCACGGATGAGGTCGCAATGGCTGTCATTCGTGCCGACCCCCAGATCTTGGAGGAGCACCTTGACATTTGCTAGCTACGCCGGTTAAGCATGCTCGGTTTACCCGTTGCGTGTGCTGCTCCTGCCTTTCCTTCACAAATTCTAGTGAATTGTGCTATCTAATTTTACCATGCAATCTGTTACTCTAGTGTATATGTTCTATATGTCGTGCAGTGTGGTGCTCACTTATTAACTATTTTGTTCATTAGTTGTCATCTTCAGTTAACTGTTTGGTTCAATTCTGCAAATGTGATGTTCAATTCTTGAGGCTGAAATTTTGTATTGTCTTCCATGTGAGAAATAAATCGAATTTATCTTTACAAAATACATGAGAAACGAATACAATTGCTATATTTCCAAGTTGTCAAGCATGCTTGGTTTGGTTGTACATTGTGCAATGTGGTGCTCAGTTAAAGTTTGGTTCATTTGTGTTGTGGTGTTTAGTTAACTGTTTGGTTCAATTCTGCAATGCGATGTTCAATAGTTGTGGGTGCATTCTGTTATTGTATACCATGTGAGGAATAAATTGAATTTGGCTGTAGTAATACATGAGAAACAAATACAATTGCTATAATTGGATGTAGTTAACTGTTTGGTTAACTTTCTGATCTTCTATTAGGAGTATGTTATATTGTGCAATGTGGTGCCCAGTTAATGTTTCGTTCATTTGTTGTGGTGTTTAGTTAACTGCTTGGTTCAATTCTGCAATGCGATGTCCAATTGTCGTTGGTAGAATTTTGTATTATTGTGCATGTGAGGAATAAATCGAATTTAGCTGCACTTAATACATGAGAAACATATACAAGTGCTATATTTCCTAGTTCTTAATTATGCTTGGTTTGGATAAATGAGTTTTCCGTGTGACTTGAATCAATCTGATGAATCTGCAATGTGCTTATTTTTCATCAACATATTTTACTGATAGCATGCGAACCCTTACTTAACCTGATGACTAACTACCTTATATGTGTTGCAGGAAAACAATGGGAAGCACTGAGGTTTACAATCGAGGTTAGCACGTGCATGGTCCGTTCTCTAATAGCATATTGTGCAATTGCAGGAACCATTCTAATATTTTGGTTTTTAACAATTTGGTCTTGCACATGTAGGTCCTGCTCTCAGAGGTTTTGACCCACTGTTCGACCCTTTTTGCATATGGGGAAATGAGTTGTCCATGAATATCAATCAAATCAAGAAACTCAGAAAGATTGTTAGGATAAAGAAATTAGCGACAAAAAACAACAAGATCTTTGTCTGCACAATGAAGAAGACATCAGTTCACTACAAGATGGTACTAACTATTATACCTTGCCTTTTTTGTTCCTTTGCCCCATTTCCAATATAGAGAAGATATTTATGCACATCCTTGTTTTCAGACCTTTCCAAAGCAGTTCACTGATGATTACCTCTCAAACCACCTCTATGGTCAGGAGGCGAGGAAGGTTTTCATACAACACCCATGGTTCAATATTGAAGTGTTCCTGAAGAGGACGAAGGGCGGACGGTCAATTATCAACAGGCACTGGCCTAAAGTTGCAAAGACCTTCAACATGAATGAAGGCTCAACATTCGCCTTCCACTTCAGCAGTTTTTCAGATGATATGCATCTGTCTATATACCGTCTATGATGCTAATTCCGAAAGGTTCTACATGTTGCATGTGGAACTTGGTGCTGGTGCAATTGTGTAATGGGGTAGCTGAGTGCTGAAGCTATATCATGTTGTACTCTATGTATTTCAATTATGAAATTCTGCTTCCTTAATATGGAAATAAAATATATTATGTGCTTAATATGAATGTCAATTAGATTAATAAATGGATTATTAATAATAGGAAAATTAGCCTACTAATGGCGAATCAGCCTGCTAATTGGGTTTTGATATTGCAAACGGTTATTGAAAAAATAATGTGGGCGATGACCGCAACGCACACAGTTTCTAGGAATAAACCGTGTTGGATCAATGAACAATCACACACGACTTTCTCTTGAAAACTGTTTGCGTTAGGCCACCTTGCGCAAACGTTTACCACATAAAAACTGTGTGTGATGGACAGCCTTTGCCACACAGTTTCTTCTACGGACCGTGTGTGATACATTCAATAACGCAAACGATTTAACGGGAAAAATTGTGTGTGATGTACTTGTGAATGGAAACGTTTTCCTTGGAGCGACTGTGTGGGATGTACATACGAACGGAAACGTTTAACGGGGACTGACTGTGTGGGATGTACTTGCGACGGGAAACAATTTCGCATGTATAATTGTATTTTTTAGCTCTACTATATGTATTTCTGTATTTGAGCGCTCGCCGATCACACACGATCTCATTTTGCCGAGCGTGTGTGTCAGGAGGGCATATCCTCGACGGTTTCTGGGTCGTGTGGGAAGGACCCCCCTATCGCCCACACTCACTTGGCGACGGTTCCAAATGTCATCGTGGAAAGGGGTTAAAAACCGTTTGTTTAGGACCGACGCGTACCAGTGCAAGTTTTACGAGTTCAGGCCCTTCTTGGAGGAAGTAATAGCCCTACGTCTCGGTGCCCGGAGCTTGGTCGACTGGATTATGCGTGAGAGTTATAGGGGGTGCGAACCCTTGTACCAGAGGAGGGGGGTGGCTTACATAGAGTGCGCTGGACCCCTTCAGCCCTCAGTTACACAAGGTTCAATGTACGTTAAGACAGAGCGTTACAGGTAACGCTAACTATAAAGGACTATAAATGACTTTTAAGACTACTGAGTGAACGCCAGACCGTTGCCATCCTGGGGTGGCTTTAGATCTTCTGTACTCCGAGTGATACTTCGTATGGTCGAGTGACTCTATCTTGGTTGAGCGGAACTGGGGTATCCGAGTGGTATATCTGGTTGAGTGGATTGCACTCCAAGGTGATTTCAGTCGGTATCTTCTGTAGTGCTTCGAATGCTCTTGACTCTAGGGCAATGTCCTTGGATAGGGCGCCTAGGTCAGGCCTATGACCCTAGCCTAGGTACATGTCATCGTCAAGTACCTTTTTAGAAATTAAAGTTCAAAGTGTATGTATTTATAATATTTTTAAATAAAAAAAGAAACAAAGCAAAGCAAAGCAAAATGGCCCAGCCCAATACAGCGGTTCCTTGAGCCAGAGTGATTGTTTGGTCTCACGTGAGAGCTGTATCTCGCATATGGCAAGATGTAGCTCTTGGTCGCCTACCGTGCGAAGCCATTGGACAGTAACAGATGTAGCTCTTGGTTTTTTTCCTTCCGTTTTCTTTGTTTTTTCACAGGTTTTCTGCGTTTCTTCACCAGGCATTGGTTTTCTTTGGTGTCTTAGATTACTTTTGCATTTTTTCACTGTTTTATTTCATTTTCTTGCTTTTTGGCGTTTTTTCACTGGTTTTCTCCGTTTTTAACTCATATTTACTTTTTCCAAAACACAATGTACCTTTCCACTTACACAATATTTCGGTACACATTGAATATTTTGTAAATCCATGATGTACATTTTTTAAAATAGATGTTTCGAAGATTGCTTCGATGCATGTTCATATTTTTTCCAATACACATCGATCATTTTTTTAAGATGTCACGAAATATTTTTGTCAAACCAGGGGAACATTTGTTTACATTGAAAAAACATTTTTTTGAAAGGAGATACTATTTCGTTAAAACACACGTACAATTTTTTGAAGGGTACGAAACATTTTTTTATACTAAGAAAATAGTTTTTACGTTGTATCAATTATTTTCTAAAAAATTGACGTACATATTTGTGAAAGCATGAACATATTTTTGAAATGTCACGTACACTTCTGGGGTACAACATATTTTTGAATGGCATGAACATTTTTTTTGCATTAAGCACATAATTTTTTACATTTTAGACACATTTAAAATAAAATATCATACACATTTTTAAACACGGGACCATGTTATGTTGTCCTCAATATTTTTTGAATTCTATTAACATTTTTTAAAAGTTGGCCAACATTTTTTAACACCGACTCAACATTTTTGGAACGTGTGGTCAACATTTGTTAAATTTTAATAATTTTTTTCTATTTTACAAATATAAATAGAAGTAAAAAAGGAATAACGAAAGAGCGAGCTAGGGAGCCAGTGCTCCTCCCGCCCCCGTGGTCTTGAGGGAGGCGAGATGCATATGCGCCCATGTGATGACCGAGAGCTCATATTCCGCGCCTTCAACAACGGAAAGGAGTGCTGGAGCTAACACATGCCCAAGTGGGCCTCCGCCCCGCAACGCGAGTTCGCAAACCTGCCCCCCTGCTCGCTCCAGCTGCTCGGCCGCACGCTTCGTGGGCTATTTTATTTTTTATTTATTGTGTTGTTGGTCTGGTAGAAAAAACCCAGCCGGTTTTTAAATACGTTTGAATAAAACTTGTGAAATCAAAAAAGGTTTACAGATTTTATATAAAAAGGTCATCCATTTGGGAAAAATTTCATATAAAAATGAAAAAGTTTGCAGAAAAGTCCATAAAAATTGAAAAAGTTCTTTGATTTTGAAAAAAAATCATCATTTTGAAAAAAGTTTGTTGATTTTAAAAAGTCCATTAATTTGAAATACAATTCACTGATTTTAATAAATTCAATTTTCAAAATAAATCCATGAATGTGAAAAAAATCATCTTTTTTAAAAAACTGTTCATCAATTTTGAAAGCATGTTCTTGAATTTGAATTTTTTTTATCAATTTTGAATAAAGCTCATTGGGTTTGAAAAAAGTTCGCGGACTTGGAAAAGTTCATTAATTTAGAATAAGTTCACAAAATTTGAAAAACAAAATGAAAATGCGAAAATGAAGAAGAATGAGAAAAGGAAAAAACACGAGAAAAAATCGGGCAAGAAAAAAAAAAGCAAACAGATTCTTGGCGTTGCATTTCAAGAAGTAAAAAAAAGTATAATAAGCACAATAGGTCAGGTGTCCCACTTGGAGTTTTGCAGTTCAAAACATGCACATGTTTTTTGGAGTTTAAAGCAGAAAAAATTGTAAATAGGCCGCCCAAACTAGCTCCATTCCGGTTATGGGAAGGTTCCCAGACCATTTGTTTTGTTTTTTTTTGTTTCTCACTGCGGTTTTTTCTTCTTTATTCATTTTTTATTTCCTTTTTTATTTTAGTTTTCTCCCATTATTTCCTTTTTCTTTTAATTTTCTTGTTTTTTCTGTTCCAAATTTCAAGAACATTTTTGGAAATCCAGGAACATGTTTTTTATATTGGGGTGGACATTTTTTGAATGCAGAATTTATTCATCGAATTTAGAAAATATTCATCATAATTTTAACACTGCGAACATTTTATTTACAAAACCGTTATCATTTTTTGAATCGTGTACACTATTTTGGAACTCATGAACAAGTTTTTGGCATAGGTGAACATTTTTTGAATGTCGGAAACAACTTTTGAAATTCAAAGCCATTTTGTCTTTTCGTGAATATGTTTTGAATCAGCGAACATTTTTTGATTTTTGTGAACATTTTGATTATTTTATAAAAAATCATTAATTTATTTTAAATTTTATGATCTAATTTCGGAATTGTGAATATTTTTTGAACACCCAAACAATTGTTTTGAAATCACGAACATTTTTGGACCGATGAATGTTTTCCCCAAATTTGTGAATATTTTTGCTAAATTCACGAACATTTTTTTCGAAATCATGAACATTTTTCTAAACTACGAACATTTTATGATTTCTGTAACATTTTTTCAAAGTTCAGTTCTTTGAAATTGGAATTATTTTGAAGAAGAAAAAAATAAGAACAGAAATGAAACAAAAAGAACAAAACAAAATAATGAAACTGCGGGTCGTCCAGCCCCGCTCATGGGTCGGCCCTATAGGGGCACGCGGGAGGGGGTGTGCGCGCTGGCTCGTTCGCCAGTTCGTCAGGCGCCACATAGGAACTCCCCTCTGAGAGACCCATCCACATATTTGTGCGATGATGGGCTGATAATTAAGTTGCAAGTTTACATATCGCACCTGCCTAGCAACTGGTCCCCTAAAAAAAGCAACTGGTGGCCAGTGTGTCGTATTTACCGTTTAGCGTGTTCTAATTCTAAAAAAAAAAAGCTGAACGACCTCATAGAAAAATCCCGCATGTGAATAAAATGGCAGACATTTTGTGCTGCTTATGTTGTTCATACAAATATTGGCTAAGATACAGTTGGGGGTACTTGATGAGCCGTCACTATTAAAATATGCAATTGGCCACTGCTTCATCCTGGAATATGTGAGATCAAACGTGAGAACAAGAATGAGATGACCAAAACAATCTAACTCTAATTTGTTCCCATGAACAGAGCGGTACTTTTTCTAAACAAACAAGTGCATCTTATAACAGTAGGCGCAGCATAACAACGGTCATGGAATTTTCCACGGATTGTCATGTTGACAGTCAGGATTCTTGGATGAACTCGGGGCAAACTTTATGCACCAGTGAAGCAGTGGAGCAAAGGTTATTTCGTTGTCCTCAGAATAGAACACCAAATAGTTACTGCATCAAAGCATGTGCTGTCCAAATATTTTTGCAGAAGGGGAATGCGATGCGACCTGCCCATTTCAGAAGGCCCCATGGATCACCAATGTGTTGACATCATCTCCCAGCCAGTCGATTGAGCAACCACAAACTCGCAATCACCCCCCATAAAAAACTCAGGGGGTGTTTGGTTCAGGGACTTTTTAGTCCCAGAAACTAGAAAAAGTCCCTAAAAAATCCCTAGGAACCAAACGGGAGGGACTTTTTCTACAGGGACTAGAAAAAGACTTTACTAAAGAGTCTTTTTTGATTAGTCCCTGGGACTAGAAAAAGTCCTAAGACTTCTGAACCAAAACCCCCTCAGTTGCTCAAAACCTCCCCAGGATGTTGCACGAGGGGTCCTCCTCCTGTTACTGCCAGGCCCAGGCATCATCAACGTCACAAACCGCTCATGCTGTGCTAAAAGAAGAATAAAAGCAGGGGAGGGGAGATGAGAGGAAAGGAAAAGGGCCACCGCAGCACTCCACTCCACTGGGCTTTTCTTTAGTGTCAGTCAGTCTAATCTCAAGCTTGGACCGCTGCTGCCTGTGCTGTCATGGTTGCGCTGATAGCAACCCACGCATCATGAGAGGGGAGAGGCATGTGATGGTGACTTTGGGCCAAAGCATCTAACCTCCCTGCTCAGATGTAAAAGGAGAGCTAAGCTCGGATCATGAGTTATTACTACTTATCTCCAACGCCCAAGCCACCGCCAATCTGCATCATCTGATGAGATGCGCCCGGAATTATTAAACTACCAGATAAGGCATGGGCCTGTCCCCCTAAATCCCAACTGTAAAACTTGAGCGTTCGTGATGTCACGGATCACAAAAATTTATGCGGCTGGTGTGCTGAAAGGCGTCTCTTTTTACTAGATTATTAAACAACACTTTTGTTCCTAAATTCGGATAGATCAACGCCGTGGTTATCCATCCATCTGGCATGTTCGTTCCTGGAGCAATAGCCACAGCTTTATTTTTGTGGTAGTGTGCAGAAATGGAAGTGAGAGAGATCAGAGTGGCACAAGCGGGTAAAGCAGCGATGAAGCAACCGAGTTAGTGCTACTGTAGCTTATTCGGCTCAAGCTGGTCCACTCTATAAACATAGACTCGAGACTTGCTAGTTACTACTTGGACTAACGTGCCTACAAATAAGAAGATACTACTTGCTAGCGAGGCGATTCCCTCTGTCTCTCCGAAACATGGAAAACATCACATACAGATTGTAAAGCATGGTTGTTAATTTTGCATCTACCAGTTGTCACCCTAATTTGATACAACCTCTAAGGGATAAATCTAAGGCACTACGTGCAGGTTAATTTGAACACTGACGCCTCTTTGGTTTGGAGGGGTTTTCTAAATAAAAAATTTTAGAGCCCTTCAGTTTGTAGGAATGAAAATCTATTTCTATGGAGAAATTCTTCCTATCCTCCACATTTTATAGGAAAATGATACGAGCCTAGACTCAATGAAAAAAATCCTATGGTGTGCATGAAAGGGCATCTCCTTTCCTATTCCTATTCATAGAACTTGAGATACATTTCATCTCATTTCCTATGATTTTTCTATTTCTATAATTTTCCTACCCTATTATAATTTTCCTACCCTATGAACCAAAAGATGCCTGAATTCAGTTAAGACATGTAGCCTTGTTGGTGGTTTCTTTCATGCAATTGAACCGGGAATGGTGATCCCTTTTCATCTAAAAAAAAGTTAAGACATGTATCACCTAGTCTTAGATCTAGCTGTAACAAACAAACAAACAAATCACAACACATAGATAATATAAACGAATCATGCTTTTTTTTGGGTAACGGATCATGGTCTTGACGGACAAAAGAACGAATTGTCGTGGCGGTCCGTCGGATGGCCGCCACATCACATCATCTCCTCGCACCCCCGTCTAGAAGCCCGGAGGCGAGGCGCCCCTGTCACCTAAACCCTAGCTTGCCCCCTCCCCCTAGCCACCCCCTCTTCCTCATCACCTAGCAATCAGATAATGTCGTTGCACCATAACGCAACATACCGGCTCTTCATTCTTGCGAATGAAAATCTGCGTTGCAGACCTCTCCCCTCTCTATCTTCCCGTGGTCATCGGAGCATCCCCCTCTGGTCACGGTGTGCGCACCGCCGGCGGTGGGCCTGACGGCTCTCATGGCGGGGGTGTGGTGGATCTGGCGCCTCTGGTGCCATCGTCCCCATCATGATGATGTCCTCGTCGACGCCACACCGGTGGGTCAAATCCGGCAACAACGACAAGGAGGAGGAGGAGGAGGAGGTCGTTGCCTCTGTTGCCCCCTCGTCTGCTTACCCGCAGAGGCTCAACCCTAGCCAGAGCCCGAGGAACCGCACTGATCATCATGGAGCTCTTCGCCCACGAAGCGGAGGACTGGCTTCGCGAGCACTTCGGCCCCACAACCAACATGGGACGACCATAGGCACATCACCCTCCTCGCTCGCCTCTTCGAGGAGGAGGTCGCGGTCGAGGCAAAGTGTGACCACCACTAGAGGCTCGGGCTGCCACTCGACGACCACACTTTCGACTACCTCAACGAGATCGAGGAGGAGGAGGAGAGGTAGAAAGGCGACGATGACCAGGGCTAGACGGCGTCAGCATCAGAGTAGCTAGCGGTAGTGGTAGCTAGCATTGTTGAATAACAACATTGCATATTTTGACAACGTCACTTCACAACATTTCAACGTTGCAAAATATATCTAAATGGGATGAATTTTGACCCGTATTATAACTCTCGAATGTAGTATGTTTAATTAACTTTAATTTTTGTTTGATTGCCTAAAATGATATCTATAAAATTCAAACAAAAGAACCGAGACAATAAATTTGAAAGCTCTATTACGGTGAGTTCGAGATTGCTCGTCGCCTCCAAATTATTTATGAAACACACTTCATACACTTTACTAGTAGACAACTTTTTTTTAGAAAAGAGGTTAAACCCCCGGCCTCTGCATCAATCGATGCATGCGGCCATCTTTATTAATTATTCCATGAAGGTCTGACAAGAACATACATCAAGCCACCCGAAGCCACCACTTACACGTACAAACTTGATAATGTGGAGTGCTCTCACTCCTCATATCTATAACCGATGTCGTCGCCGATCCATCCATATAACGTATCGGAACCAACAACCGGTGCAGCAAACCTAAAGCATACACCACATGCACACGTTTTAGAAGCCGCCATCATCATTGAACCACTGTCCCATCTTCAGGAGAGAGATCCGCATCATCCTTGCTAGTCTGGCCATCTGTCGACGACACCACGACACCCAACGACTCCACCGCCCTGCTCTCGTCCATCCCAACGCGGAGAGTCTGGAAGATCTGTCATGCGTAGCACTTGCCGACCAGGCATGACACAGCGTAGCACCTGTCGGCCAGTCATGACTTGACATCTCCATCGAAGTTCCATTCAAGACGAAGCCGCTCCGCCTATTGCCTCTGTCTTCCAGGGCTGCTCCACGAACGATGCTCCCAAGAGAGAAACGACACCGTAGTGCCGCCATCGTCCGATCTGGAAAACCAGATCCTAGGGTTTCGTCCGAAGCAGCATGAGTGGGTCGACAGTAGTTACACAACGATGCCTTCATCAAGGTAATGGCACAGAACGCCGCCATCGCGTGCTGTCGGCTTGGTTTTCACCGGCAACTATGTATCCCCAACTAATGCTGGGATTAGATGACGGATCTCGAGATCCGAGCACCCAGCCTCTGGCCAGCCACCTCCAACAGAGAAGATGACCACCACCGCCGGCTACACCGGCTAGAACAAATTTGACCGGAGGTGCCGCCAAGAAATCCACCAAGCCCTTGACACCGCCGCCGATCCAAACCCGGATGACGCGCCGACGTAGCATAGACCGTATCTGCCGCCCGAACCAAGCCAGCCGTTGCGCGCAGATGCCCGTGACCAGGCAGTCCAACGTGCCTGCATTCGCCATCGCCCGAGGCAGGACCGGCCACCCCAGCCGGCGCCGCAGCCATCGCCGCCGCTTCGCTAGATCGGCCGCGCCTCCACGCGCATAGGTGCCCCGCACTGTCCCTAAGACGCGGGAGAGAGGAGAACCCCCGCCACCGCCGTCGGCCTCGGGGCGCAGACCAGCGGCGTCCACCGAATCACAGTTCAACAATCCGAACATGCCAAAATGAAATCAATGTCCGAGCTTGACGCATGCTTCGTTGGCTGGCCAGATCACTCGTCAGACGCCATCCATGATGTCTGTTCCGAGGCCATCCTTGCATCCTGCTCCGCCTGCATCCTTGCTGCATGTTCCGCTGCTGCCCCAGCCGCCCTCACCGTCTTGTACTCCCTACGATCATTTATATCCTTCTCCTTCTTCTTCTTCTTCTTCTCCTTCTTCTTCTTCTTCTTCTTCTTCTTCTTCTTCTTCTTCTTCTTCTTCTTCTTCTTCTTCTTCTTCTTCTTTGCATGCTCATCCAAGAGGGTTTCGTCCGCCAACATGATCTTCGCATCCTTCGTGTCCCGTGCGAATGTCTTGGCCTTCTCGAGCTCTCATTTGATTACCGCCTCATGCTTCTCCAACTCGATCTTCTCCCTCTCAATTTCCAGCTTCTTCTCCGTCCTCTTCCGGTAGCAATCCATCCTCTCCTTTTGCGCATCCAACATGGGCTTGTAGCTCTCCTCTTTCTTGTTCTCCCTTGCCAAAAACGCCCGTCCATGTGGAGGATATTTTTGTAGTCGCGGCGTCACGGGAGGCCCTTGCCTTCTCCCACTTATTTCCCATGACTTGCCGGTTATCCTTTGGCACAGTGGCTCTTCTATTCTCGAAGATATTATCTTCCTCTTCATCATCTAACCCAATTTATTGGTGGGAGCTTAAGCCACCATTCCTCTTCTTGTCGGCCTTGAGATCGACCATAGGTTGTCTCCACTTTGGCTTGCCATTCAATATGATCCAACAATGGCTAAAAGCAAATGTATTCTTTTCCGTATTGTGATACATAGTGGCCGCCACCACCGTCTAGCAAACAACATACGTATGAGCACGAGAATGCAAAACAAACAAGCATACGGAAATGATGACAAGATGAAGTAGCTTACATGAGTTTCCACTCCCATCCCACTTTGAGGGCGGGTCACTTGTGAGTAGTACCCGGGGTACTTGTTCACTTCCTCTTGAATGACCCCCCACCGATACTAGTCAGATGCCACACTGCGGTTGGTGACGATAGGATGCGGCTCCACATATTCCTTTTTTCGTGATATTCCGTCCAAATCTTCTACCAATACTTGTTCCCCTTTTGCTCGGTGCCGCATATTGGATCCATTGTTGTGGCCAACCAAGCTTTGACAAAAGTTGAGAATGCCAGACCTCTTGCCTTTGTCTTCTTCTTGATTGTCATTGATCATGTCCGGCAGGAACACCTCCAAAATGAAGGGCAAGTTGGATCCCCCAATTCGTACTCCATTTGGGTCGGACCTTGATTATCATTGATCATGTCCAACAGGAACACCTCCAAAATGATCATGGTTTGCAGCATTCACTGGTGCACGTCGGTCCTAAACAAACGGTTTTTAACCCCTTTCCGCGACGACATTTGGAACCGTCGCCAAGTGAGTGTGGGCGATAGGGGGGTCCTTCCCACACGACCCAGAAACCGTCGGGGATATGCCCTCCTGGCACACACGCTCGGCAAAATGAGGTCGTGTGCGACCGGCGAGCGCTCAAATACAGAAATACATACAGTAGAGCTAAAAAAATACAATTATACGGCAAAATTGTTTCCGGTCGCAAGTACATCCCACACAGTCAGTCCCCGCTAAACGTTTCCGTTCGTATGTACATCCCACACAGTCGCTCCAAGGAAAACGTTTCCGTTCAAAGGTACATCACACACAATTTTTCCCGTTAAATCGTTTGCGTTATTGAATGTATAACACACTGTCCGTAGAACAAACTGTGTGGCAAAGGCTGTCCATGACACACAGTTTTTATGTGGTAAACGTTTGCGCAAGGTGGCCTAGCGCAAACAGTTTTCAAGAGAAAGTCGTGTGTGATTGTTCATTGATCCAACACAGTTTATTCCTAGAAACTATGTGGGTTGCCTGAGGTCATCGCCCACGGTATTTTTTCAATAACCGCTTGCAATAGCAAAACCCAATTAGCAGGCTAATTATCCGATTATTCATAATCCATTTATTAATCTAATTGACATTCATAAGTTCTACACCTGCAAGATGGAGGAGAATAGTTCTGTCAGTGAACATATACTCAAAATGTCTGGGTATAATAATCACTTGATTCAACTGGGAGTTAATCTTCCAGATGATAGTGTCATTGACAGAATTCTTCAATCACTGCCACCAAGCTACAAGAGCTTCGTGATGAACTATAATATGCAAGGGACGGATAAGACAATTCCCGAGCTCTTCGCAATGCTAAAGGCTGCGGAGGTAGAAATCAAGAAGGAGCATCAAGTGTTGATGGTTAACAAGACCACCAGTTTCAAGAAAAAGGGTAAAGGGAAGAAGAAGGGGAACTTCAAGAAGAACGGCAAACAAGCTGCTGCTCAGGAGAAGAAACCCAAGTCTGGACCTAAGCCTGAGAGTGAGTGCTTCTACTCCAAATAGACTGGTCACTGGAAGCAGAACTGCCCCAAGTATTTGGCGGATAAGAAGGATGGCAAGGTGAACAAAGGTATATGTGATATACATGTTATTGATGTGTACCTTACTAAAGCTCGCAGTAGCATCTGGGTATTTGATATTGGTTCTGTTGCTAATATTTGCAACTCGAAACAGGGACTACGGATTAAGCGAAGATTGGCTAAGGACGAGGTGATGATGCGCGTGGGAAATGGTTCCAAAGTCGATGTGATCGCCGTCGGGATGCTACCTCTAGATCTACCTTCGGGATTAGTTTTAGACCTGAATAATTATTATTTGGTGCCAGCGTTGAGCATGAACATTATATCTGGATCTTGTTTGATGCGAGATGGTTATTCATTTAAATCTGAGAATAATGGTTGTTCTATTTATATGAGTAATATCTTTTATGGTCATGCACCCTTGAAGAGTGGTCTATTTTTGATGAATCTCAATAGTAGTGATACACATATTCATAATGTTGAAGCCAAAAGATGCAGAGTTGATAATGATAGTGCAACTTATTTGTGGCACTGCCGTTTGGGTCATATTGGTGTAAATCGCATGAAGAAACTCCATACTGATGGACTTTTGGAATCACTTGATTATGAATCACTTGGTACTTGCGAACCATGCCTCATGGGCAAGATGACTAAAACGCCGTTCTCCGGAACAATGGAGCGAGCAACAGATTTGTTGGAAATCATACATACTGATGTATGTGGTCCGATGAATATTGAGGCTCGCGGCGGGTATCGTTATTTTCTCACCTTCACAGATGATTTGAGCAGATATGGGTATATCTACTTAATGAAACATAAGTCTGAAACATTTGAAAAGTTCAAAGAATTTCAGAGTGAAGTGGAAAATCATCGTAACAAGAAAATAAAGTTTCTAGGATCTGATCGTGGAGGAGAATATTTGAGTTACGAGTTTGGTCTTCATTTGAAACAATGCAGAATAGTTTCACAACTCACGCCACCCGAAACACCACAGCGTAATGGTATGTCCGAACGTCGTAATCGTACTTTACTAGATATGGTGCAATCTATGATGTCTCTTACTGATTTACCGCTATCGTTTTGGGGTTATGCTTTAGAGACGGCTGCATTCACGTTAAATAGGGCACCATCTAAATCCGTTGAGACGACACCTTATGAACTGTGGTTTGGCAAGAAACCAAAGTTGCCGTTTCTTAAAGTTTGGTGCTGCGATGCTTATGTGAAAAAGCTTCAACCTGATAAGCTCGAACCCAAATCGGAGAAATGTGTCTTCATAGGATACCCAAAGGAGACTGTTGGGTACACCTTCTATCACAGATCCGAAGGCAAGACATTCGTTGATAAGAATGGATCCTTTCTAGAGAAGGAGTTTCTCTCAAAAGAAGTGAGTGGGAGGAAAGTAGAACTTGATGAGGTAACTATACCTGCTCCCTTATTGGAAAGTAGTTCATCACAGAAATCTGTTCCTGTGACTCCTACACCAATTAGTGAGGAAGCTAATGATGATGATCATGTAACTTCAGATCAAGTTACTACCAAACCTCGTAGGCCAACCAGAGTAAGATCCGCACCAGAGTGGTACGGTAATCCTGTTTGGAAGTCATGTTACTTGACCATGACGAACCTACGAACTATGAGGAAGCGATGATGAGCCCAGATTCTGCAAAATGGCTTGAGGCCATGAAATCTGAGATGGGATCCATGTATGAGAACAAAGAATGGACTTTGGTTGACTTGCCCGATGATCGGCAAGCCATCGAGAATAAACGGATCTTCAAGAAGAAGACTGACGTTGACGGTAATGGTACTGTCTACAAAGCTCGACTTGTTGCGAAAGGTTTTCGACAAGTTCAAGGAGTTGACTATGATGAGACCTTCTCACCCTAGCGATGCTTAAGTCCGTCCGAATCATGTTAGCAATTGCCGCATTTTATGATTATGAAATTTTGCAAATGGATGTAAAGACTGCATTCCTGAATGGATTTCTGGAAGAAGAGTTGTATATGATGCAACCTGAAGGTTTTATCGATCCAAAGGGTGCTAACAAAGTGTGCAAGCTCCAGTGATCCATCTATGGACTGGTGCAAGCATCTTGGAGTTGGAATAAACGTTTTGATAGTGTGATCAAAGCATATGGTTTTATACATACTTTTGGAGAAACCTGTATTTACAAGAAAGTGAGTGGGAGCTCTGTTGCATTTCTAATATTATATGTGGATGACATATTGTTGATTGGAAATGACATAGAATTTCTGAATAGCATAAAAGGATACTTGAATAAGTGTTTTTCAATGAAAGACCTCGGTGAAGCTGCTTATATATTGGGCATGAAGATCTATAGAGATAGATCAAGACGCTTAATTGAACTTTCACAAAGCACATACCTTGACAAAGTTTTGAAGAAGTTCAAAATGGATCAAGCAAAGAAAGGGTTCTTGCCTATGTTACAAGGTGTGAAGTTGAGCCAGACTCAATGCCCGACCACTTCAGAAGATAGAGAGAAAATGAAAGATGTTCCCTATGCTTCAGCCATAGGCTCTATCATGTATGCAATGCTATGTACCAGACTTGATGTGTGCCTTGCTATTAGTTTAGTAGGGAGGTACCAAAGTAATCCAGGAATGGATCACTAGACAGTGGTCAAGAACATCCTGAAATACCTGTAAAGGACTAAGGATATGTTTCTCGTTTATGGAGGTGAGAAAGAGCTCGTCGTAAATGGTTACATCGATGCAAGCTTTGACACTGATCCGGATGACTCTAAGTCGCAAACCGGATACGTATTTATATTGAACGGTGGAGCTGTCAATTGGTGCAATTCTAAACAAAGCGTTGTGGCGGGATCTACGTGTGAAGCGAAGTACATAGCTGTTTCGGAAGCAGCAAATGAAGGAGTCTGGATGAAGGAGTTCATATCCGATCTAGGTGTCATACCTAGTGCATCGGGTCCAATGAAAATCTTTTGTGACAATACTGGTGCAATTGCCTTGGCAAAGGAATCCAGATTTCACAAGAGAACCAAGCACATCAAGAGACGCTTCAATTCCATCCGTGATCAAGTCCAGGTGGGAGACATAGAGATTTGCAAGATACATACGGATATGAATATTGCAGACCTGTTGACTAAGCGCTTCTCACGAGCAAAACATGATCAGCACCAAGACTCCATGGGTGTTAGAATCATTACTCTGTAATCTAGATTATTGACTCTAGTGCAAGTGGGAGACTGAAGGAAATATGCCCTAGAGGCAATAATAAAGTTATTATTTATTTCCTTAATTCATGATAAATGTTTATTATTCATGTTAGAATTGTATTAACCGGAAACATAATACATGTGTGAATACATAGAGAAACAGAGTGTCACTAGTATGCCTCTACTTGACTAGCTCGTTGATCAAAGATGGTTAAGTTTCCTAGCCATAGACACGAGTTGTCATTTGATAAACGGGATCACATCATTAGGAGAATGATGTGATTGACTTGACCCATTTCGTTAGCTTAGCACTTGATCGTTTTAGTTTACTGCTATTGCTTTCTTCATGACTTATACATGTTCCTATGACTATGAGATTATGCAACTCCCGATTACCGAAGGAACACTTTGTGTGCTACCAAACGTCACAACATAACTGGGTGATTATAAAGGTGCTCTACAGGTGTCTCCGATGGTACTTGTTGAGTTGGCATAGACCAAGATTAGGATTTGTCACTCCGATTATCGGAGAGGTATCTCTGGGCCCTCTCGGTAATGCACATCACTATAAGTCTTGCAAGCAATGTGACTAATGAGTTAGTTGCGGGATGATGTATTACAGAACGAGTAAAGAGACTTGCCAGTAACGAGATTGAGCTAGGTATTGGGATACCGACAATCGAATCTCGGGCAAGTAACATACCGATGACAAAGGGAACAACGTATGTTGTTATGCGGTTTGACCGATAAAGATCTTCGTAGAATATGTAGGAGCCAATATGAGCATCCATGTTCCGCCATTGGTTATTGACCGGAAACATGTCTCGGTCATGTCTACATAGTTCTCGAACCCGTAGGGTCCGCACTCTTAACGTTCGGTGACGATCGGTATTATGAGTTTATGTGTTTTGATGTACTGAAGGTAGTTTGGAGTCTCGGATATGATCACGGACATGACGAGGAGTCTCGAAATGGCCGAGACATAAAGATCGATATATTGGACGACTATATTTGGACATCGGAATAGTTCCGGGTGAAATCGGGATTTTACCGGAGTACCGGGAGGTTACCGGAACCCCCCGGTAAGTGTATGGGCCTTATTGGGCCATAGTGGAGAGAGAGAGGAGGCCATGGCAGGCCGCGCGCCCCCTCTGGTCCGAATTGGACTAGGAGGGGGGCGGCGCCCCCCTTTCCTTCCTCCCTCTCTCCCCCTTCCTTCTCTCCTAGTCCAACTAGGGAAGGGGGGTCCTACTCCCGGTGGGTGTAGGACTCCTCCAGGGCGCGCCATAGAGGGCCGGCCCTCCCCCTCCTCCACTTCTTTATATACGGAGGAAGGGGGCACCCCATAGACACACAAGTTGATCAGATGATCTTTTAGCCGTGTGCGGTGCCCCCCTCCACCATAATCCACCTCGGTAATATCGTAGTGGTGGTTAGGCGAAGCCCTGCGTCAGTAGCATCATCATCACCGTCATCACGTCGTCGTGTTGGCGGAACTCTCCCGCGAAGCTCTGCTGGATCGTGAGTTCGTGGGACGTCGCCGAGCTGAACGTGTGCAGAACTCGAAGGTGCCGTGCGTTCGGTACTTAGATCAGTCGGATCGTGAAGACGTACGACTACATCAACCGTGTTGTCATAATGCTTCCGCTTACGGTCCACGAGGGTACGTAGACGACACTCTCCCCTCTTGTTGCTATGCATCACCATGATCTTGCGGGTGCGTAGGAATTTTTTTGAAATTACTACGTTCCCCAACAGAACCGACCAAACTTTTCCCCAATTGTTGCCAACCACGTACTGAAATAGCTAGTTCAACTATATATACTAGCTAATTTTAAGTACGTTGTACAGTTCCACCACATCTATAGTCAGATGAACTGAACAATAGCCCCTAAATACTACTCTTAGTACTACTACTGCGGAGGGGCTTTGTACTACTTCCGGCCGCCTCTCCTCTGCCGAGCGCGCTCAGTAAGAGGCGGCGGAGGAGGAGCCTACCGATGAGCTGGGCAACCACAATACGGTGCCTGCCGCTATTGCAGCCTCAACGATGCTCACCTCGAACGTCCTCTGCCGCTCCAGATGACCCCTCTTGAAGCGGTGGTTCTCCTCGTAGATCTCCTGATTCCTCGCCTCTGAGGCGGCGTGTGCCGCAGCCACGACGGCGGTAAGGCTCTTTGTGTGCTCGACGAGGCGCTCCTTCTCCTCCCGCAGGAACTCGGTGTAGCGCGCAAGGTCGCTGACGCACGTGCGGGCATCCACCTCCGCCTCCCGCCTTCGGGCGGCGGTGGCGGAGTGGGTGATGACCCCGGCGGTCGACGGTGGGCTGGAGGCCACGGCGGCCGACGACGGGGTGGCGTCCACGACCACCAGCTCCCGCCTTCGGGCCGCGGTGGCGGAGTGGGTGATGGCCACAGTGGCCGGCAGTGGGGTGGCGGCCATGATGGCCACCTCTCGCCTTTGGGCCGCGGCGGCGGAGCGGGTGATGGCCCTGGCTTTCGAAGGTGGTGTGGCGGCAACGGCGGCCGGCAACAGCTGCCGACGGGCAGCGGTGGTGGAGCGTGTGGTGGGTGTTCCGCGCACACCCAACAGGGATGCCACGCGCACTACACTACGCCGGGGACTGCACCACCGCTGCGGTGTAGCCTCCCAGCTGGAGCTGTCCTCTGATGACGGCGGAGTGGCTGAGCGACGACGACGGACTGGTGCCATTGGCGATTGTGGGAGAAGCAGACGAGATAAGCTATAGGGAGGGAGGGAAAAATGCGACGCAGGACTCGCCGGACGTGAGGGTTTTTATAGAAGGCGGTAAGCATTGGGATTTTGGGGGATTTCACCAAGTCGGTCAAGAAGCTTGCGCAGGAACCTGCGAGGTTGCGCGGGAACGGGCTCACCGACAATTCATTGGCGCCACCGTTTTGCCAAAAGAACGTCCCCGCGCGCTGCGCAAGCTTGCGCTGTAAGTCGTCTGCGGTAGCGGGGTGACAAGACGTGCGAGAGGAGGACGAAAGGCCACGTACACATACGGTTAATAAAAAAACGTTTGCGATTTAATTACCTACTATACCACCGTCCTGGTTTATAAGTATGATTTAACTAATAAAATATGAATGCATGTCGCCAAAGATTATATAGTTGGATTTGTATTTGAACATAGTTTCCAATTATATAATTTTTAAAATATGCATTAACATTTTGTTGGTTAAATTTGAGGGCAAAGTATGGCACATAATATAAAGGAACTATGTCGGCCGGCTTGTAGGCGACCATTTCCTGCGTGTTCAACTGCTCTATGCGTGTGGTTGCTTGCGGTTCTGGCGGCCGCAGCGCGCTCTGCTCGCGTCCCGCCGCGCGCGCTCTGCTCTCGCGTCCCTCCGGGTGATCTGCCCTTGTCCCTCCATGCGCACTGCCAGTGTTTGGGGCCAGCGCACGATCACGCACGTTCGTGTGCAAGCGGTTGCATGGGCGCGGCGCGACGATGCAGTTACCCGCTGCAAAAATTGCCATGCGGACGCGCCGAGAATCCACGCTGCCCGGCCCCGTTTTATTCCCGCGGCCATTTACCTTCATCTCTCGTGTCACACGACACAATAAGCACACCCACGAGGACACATACAAAGAGGACATCCAGCGGTTCCAATGGCGCTCTCCGTGGCTCCAATGGCGCTCCCAGCGGCCGACGATGACAACGGCGGGCAGTTCACCACGCATCACGTAGTGGACACCCACATGAGGGGGAAGGCCCTCTCAGTGGTGTACACGAACGATCCGGTCTCGGTGGAGAGCTCCATCCAAACTATGGAGCAGTTCCTTGCCGAGGACAAGTACCGAGTGGTCAGCTTCGACCTCGAGTACACCGTCGGTCGTGCTGGGCATGCTCAGAAGGTTGTCGTCGCCCAGTTGTGCGTGCGACATGACGTCCTCGTCTACCACTACCACCTTGCCACGAGGCCTTGTGAGCATTTCTCCAGGTTTATCAACAGCTCCGACTACAGTTTCGCTACGGTGGACACCACCAACGATCTAAAAGCACTCAAGGTTTCGGACTTGAAATGCCCGAATCTTGTCAACATCGAGCACCAGTACAAGGTCTGGGGCAGCGACAAAAACAAACTGAACTCCCTGGTTGACCTTGCCTCGGCCATCATCGACCCCTACTACGTGAAGATGAAGGAAGAGAGCAATAAGGACAAGAACGCTTGGCACATTGTGTGGCATGAGAGACTGGATGAACAACATGTCAAGTACATGGCCATGGACGTGTACACAAGCTACGAGATGTACAGGCGGATCGTTGACATGAGGCACTGTCTTCTTCCTAACCCAGACGAGGGATCGAGCCACATAGCAGTGGCGGGAGCGTCACAAGAAGTAGATGACTAGACGATCATTTCTCCTACTTTAGAATGCATGCAATTGTTTATTGAGGTGTGTGCGAATGATCTGTATAGTCACTTATGTAATTGGATGTTTATTTCAATTATATATATATATACATGTTATTCTACTGTAGACAGAGCAATTCACACGGCTTATTAGCAGCAGCCGTCTGTGTTATTATTGGTCTTCGCACGCATTTCTGATTACGGACATGTTTGCCGCATATCACACACATCTTGTTCAGTTGAACCGTTTCCATTATGTTGCCTAATCACACACAGTTCATCCCAGTGAACCGTATGCTGTATATCGCACACGCCTTCATCTGGCTGCCCATTTCCTTTGTTCCTCCTCATCCCAAACAGTTAATTCAGCTGCACCGTATGCCCTGCATCCCACACACAACTAAATTCTGAACCGTGTTTGATGCATCTGTCATCACAAATGTTTTGCACCTTTTTTGATAGTTTTTTACACCACCGTTTGTGATTATGGCATCGCACACAGTTTCATCGAAGGGTTTCTGATCGTAGTGTCGCGTTTGGACCATCCTGCAGTAGTGATTCATCATGTCCAATATGAACTAGCGGTCTATTCAAAACATTGAACATGCCATATGCAAAGTTTATCGGACATGAGAAACAGGAACGTACCGACTCTTGTTGTGTCATTCTTTCGAGCAGGTTGTGGGGATCCCGGGCGTCGTCGGTGCCCATGCTTATCCGTGCTTGAACGAGCTGCGGCGAGTGACATACGTCCACCATCGGCATCTGCGTGGGAGGAAAGCTCTCTGGAATGCCCCCGGCGGCCGGATCCTCCTCTCTCCCAACCTGGTTCGATGGTGCAATCCGTGTCGGTGGACAGATGGATGGGGTGCGGGGTTCCTGGCGCGATGTGAGGGACAGGTACTCGTCCATGTCCGCATCCGCTCCCTGTGATGCCGCCGCTTCCCTCTCTAGCTGCCGGTGTCGCCGGTTCCGCCGGGCGATGTTGTGGCACCCCGGCTCAGAGAAACCGGAACGCCCCGTATTCCAGCCCAGAGATCGAGGAGAAGTCTTCTGGAATACGGCACTGCTTAGCATAGAACAAATCAGCTCTTTATTACAATCTATACTGGGTACAAGGGGTTACATCGGCACGGCGACACTACACTTTCCACTGTTGCTCTATGCAAGCAGCAGAACAACTCGAAGCAGTGGAATAACTCTAGTAGCGGAACAACAAAGACGATGGTGAACTCCACTCCGCAGGGACTCTGGCTGGAACTCTTATCCTAGCTCGCAAACAAAGAATCCACGACAAACAAGGAATCAAATCCGGCTGGACCTGCAAGCTAGCATGACACGCCAGGTCAGTACATTGAATGTACTTGCAAGCTCACAATAACCAGAAGCATTCAAGACAAACAACATCATGGCAATTACAAGTTAACAAGGATTAACATGATATCATCAAAACAACATGGCATGAACAACATGATACCAATAACACAATATAAGCATGGCATGAACATATAAACATGATGATACTAACATGCAACATGATGACACTATCATGCATCAACTTACTCTGCCCGGGGTTACCTCGTAACCATCACATGCACACGCTTACCATCAAGGATATCACACGATCATCTCAGGATCAAATCAAGCTTGGCATTACAATACCGTAGTAATCATTACATGACCACAAGGAGCTTGACCTTTACCCTTGACTCTCGCACAACATCACAAATATCCATCAACTCGGTATCCATGATACCACGGTGATCCTCTCGCGATCACAACCAATCTCTTCCTCATCATCAAACAAGGGTTGTCATTAACCAAGTTATTATTATTACTGTTGACCCATAGTGTGACCGACTACGAACTGGGCCCATATCCGCGGGAGCGGCTATCGATAGATTTAACACACACTCTGCAGAGGTTAGCACACTGTACCCACACCACGGAACCCATGGCCTCGCACTCCCATTCGGGTGGACCAACGGTGTTCCGACAAATCCGTCCGACTGCCATGACACTCTCCCGGCCACTCTGACCAACTCCCCACTGGGCTAAGTCATGGGTGGCCCCGTGCCTACCAAAGGCATCAACGGCCACCGTCGTGGCAAAAAGGGTCCCAAACGGGGACATGAGCTCAAGACCAAACATGGGCACACAAGGATTATGCCGTCCTACCCGGCCAAGGTAGCGCCCACGCATAACCTTCCCTCGTTGGAGGCACCAGCGAGAGGCATGACAATAGACCCAGTTAGGGCCCTCCCATAAAGGCAAGTGTGGCTGCACTGGTTAGCTCGATACGATGGCACTATGACTCAGCCAATAGTTGTTCAAGTTCATTTAAGTCTGGTTAAACTTGAATGCAATAAACTGAGTCATATGAAAATAACATGATGCAACAATAATGCATGATACAAACATAAACATGGATGCAACATAAGCCTTAAGCATAATAACAGTGAATCATTTATCCAGATGAGCATGGCATACTGACGAGCATCACGAGCATAACACTACTCATGGCATAACTACAAGCATCAACAACATCCATCATGCAAGAACATAACGACAACACTACATGCAAGCATTTAACCAACTGGATGCAAAGGAACAAGCATATCAACGGCACTCGGAACGGACGATAGGCATGTACCGAAGACCATCACCAACATCAACACGTACTACTACCAAGGATGAAAGTAATACTAGCAAGGCAAATGATAACCAGACGCATCGAAACATAACACGAAGGTGAACATGAAACCATAAGCAGTACCGAAACAATGATAACAGTACCAGATAAACAAATAGACAGTTATTAAAGGTTCAAGTTAAAAACCATGGCTACTGCATGGCCATCATGCAAGTGGGCGTTGTGGCTTGCCTGGGGATGAAGAAGGCTCCGGGAAGATGTGCGGTGAAGCCCCGGAAAGAATCGCCGGAAACATTTCTCTCTCAGAGGGGGCTGTTCATGGGCAAGGGCAAAGTGGTCATTTCCAGTATGTCAAACCATAGTGAAAATGATACCAACAGAACGGGCTTGACGAGACAAAGATGTGGGCGTTGTATTCACCTCAATCGGAGTCTCGAGCAAAAAGTTATAGCCCGACGAGGTCCAGGGACCAATCTGTAAAAAGATTTCTACAAACAGGCCCCTGAATGAGAAAACAGAAGACGCCTAAGGAGAGAATACGTTTCAAACTAGGAAAGCGCACTTACGACTGGAGCAGAAGAGGAACACGCTTTCTGAAGATGAAAACGTACTTCCAGAAAGTACGTTTCCACTTTTCCAGCGTGGTAGTGGGGGCCCGTGGCGCTGTGCGGCTAACGAGTGGGGCCCGCCTTATCCATCTCTTTCTCTCTCTTCTCGCTTGGCTTCTTCCTCGCGCCCAACAGAGAACAGAGGAGAGGCGGGGCTGGCTTGGCCGGCGTTTGGCCTGACCAGCTCCGGCCGTCTCCGGCCGTGGGGATGGCGCCGGCGAGCGAGGCTTGGCCCACCGCGTCCATCTGGAGGGGAATTAGGCGCCGGGGAGGGACAGAACGGCGACGCCGCGCGGCAACAGCAAGTAGAGGAGGCGGCGGCCGATCTTGAGGACGATGGCCACAGCTACTTCGGCGACTAGTTGAGGGAAGGGGGAGGCTTGGTGGGTAGTGGGGAGGCCTCTGGTGGTGGTGGACGGAAGAGTGGGGCTCGGCTTCGAGCTAATTTAGCCGGGCTCCGGCGAGAGGCACTACGGCCATGGGGGGTCCAGGAGAGGCTCTGGAGGTGGGGAGGGCCTAGAGGAGCGCGGTGAGGAGGCTGATGAGCTCGGAGTGGCTCGGGGTGGCCTTTAGATAGGCGTGGCCGAGGAGGGGAGGCCGCGGACACGTGGCTGTGGCTCAGGTGCCGCCAAGGACACGCTGGCCAACTTCGGTGATGGCCAGATGCATCACGGGGAGGACGAGGAACGCGACGACGGGGAGCGGACGAACCTCACGAGACAGAAGAGGCCGAGGGGAGGGACTTAAATGGCCGCGGCGCAAGGTGCCAAGCCGGTTGCCACCGCTCGAGCTTGGCCAAAGCTCTGGCGAGGCTCAGCGAGCACGGGGTGGCACGGGAATGCAACGAGGGAAGAACGGACAAGCTACAGAGGAGCACGGGGCAGCAGGAGCCTAGGGGAGTAGAGGAAGAGGCCGAGCGCCATTAAAAACGTTGTCGGCCACAGTGATCCCATGGGCGAATGGCGACGAGCGCCAGCGAGGAGGCTTCGGGAGGGGGAGATGGCTCCAAGGGGGCGGCGACGACGCGGTGAACACGCTGGACAGGCTCACACGCGCGAAGACGACGAGCACGAGCAGGGCCGAGGCAAAACGACGCTCTAGACACGGCCATTCCATGCCAAAACGATGGTCAGCACGGGCACTGGTGCACACAGTGCACGGGGTTCGGCCGAAACGTGTATGGGGTTTACTCCTTCCAGTGGAGGTCCCAACTGAGGTGGTGACTTGTTGAAAGGTGCTCTGGTTAAGTGGGATCTAACCTCTGAAGTTTGTTGTTGCGAACTTGATCAACTTAGTGTGATCAACAGAGATATGCTATGGGTCCAATGTGATGTCTGGGAGGTTTAGGGTTGGAAGGACTACAGTTCTGGGGAGTTTGAAGAGAAATGGACCAAGGTTTAATACACTTGCTTTGCAACTGACCAAAATAGTCCAGAAACTTGAGCATGATGATGCACTCACATGGAGTATCAACTTGAGCTCAAATTGGGCAAGGCAGAGTCATTTGGTCCTATGAAGATGCCCAAAAACTCTCATACCAATTGGCCTAGCCAAAATGGTACTTGCTTCACAAACATCTCTTTTGGACCGAAACTTGCAAAAATTCTAGAGGAATAATGGCTTGATGAAATATGCCCAAAATGGGTGGAGGTAGGTTATATGGGTAATAGAAGGCCTAGAAAACTTTTCAGCCTTAATGGATTAAGATAAAATATACTTGCTTCACAAACTGAAAATTTGGACATAATGAAAGAATTGAAGATGAGCTCACATGGAGGTGGAGGGATATGATATGATGATATTGAGGACCATGCAAAATTGCAACTCATTTGGATATGCCTACCTTGTACCTCCTTCACAAAGTTTCTTTCTGGACATAAACTTTGGAAAATCATAATTAAATAACTACTAGGCAAATGAGGTTGCTTTTTGGCATGTGGCAATGATATGGACAGGAAAAGATGTCCAAGGAGTTTGAGGTCAACTGAGCAAAGAAAAATTGCACTTGCTTCACAATGTGCCATTTAGGGCAGAATAGGAAATGAATTATTTGGGGATTATCTTTGAACACGGCAATGAAAAGTTTTGCCATATTTGATGAAGATATGACCCAAACAATTTATGAGAATTATTCGGAAATTAAGGAGTGGGGGAAATATGGGTTGCTTCACAACCTAGGGCAAAAAGATAATTCTTTTAACAGAAAAGGAGTATTTCCAATGAAAAGAATATTGGGATTTGGGCTAGGATGAAAATGGAAATGTCTAGGGAAGGATTTGGGTATGACAAGCCACTTTGGAAGCAAAGAAGAGTTCATCTTCTTCAGTTTCCAGACCACACTGCCATGAAGAAAGAAAACCCAGGCAAAAACCTCAGAAAATCAAAAGAAAAAAGGGGCCAAAAACCAGGCTGTTACAACTCTTACCCCCTTAAAGAAATCTCGTCCTCGAGATTTTGTTGCTCAGGGAACAAGTATGAATATACTGACTTAAGGAAACCTTTTCCAACTCGGGTATCCTTTTTCCTTTATTGTTGTTCCCACTAAATTTTTATCTGACTGGCTCTGGGTGGTTTGATTCACTATATCCACATTCTGACAGATCTTACCTAGCTTGTTCATGCTTATACAGGCTCCAATTATTTTCATATCTGCTGCCTTAGCTGAATGTGATAGTTTATCATGACTGCCATATATGCCTGTCTCACAAATCCGAGAGTGATTTCTGATTGTTGTGTCTGTACTGACAGACTTCCATGAATTGGTGATCAGATTTTTCCTGATGAACACCCAAGCTCTGACTCCTTGCATTGGGTTTCTTCACTGAATGCTGGTCCTTTGGGTTCCAAACTGTGAGTTGAGGCATAACCGTTTCTTGACAGATTCTGACTCATCGCAGAAGTTTTTGAATCATCTTAACTGGCTCCACCTTCTGGAGTATCAGATCCGTTCCAAATATTTGACAGTCGCTTGCCGGGGCCAGCATGAAGGGGTACGATCTTATATGATAATATCCGCAGACTCGACTGACGGTGGCTCTGACAGACGAAATTTTATTCATGCCAAGCTATCCTTTAGTGATTCTCATAGTTGAGGGCACATGCTTCCAGACTGTTATTCCTCATACTGATCACTCATCTTGGGGACAGTAGGCTATGTGATGCTTAATCATAGTTGCCGGGGTCAAACTGTTGAATTGACCCTTAGTCTGACTTGACAGACTCAGATATGCGATACTGACAATTCTGAGCATATGCTATTGACTGAGCGGGTTGTCTGGATATGGGTTCCTTGCCAAAATTGAGTAGAACCCCTTAAGTGAATATCCATGGTGATCCATACTGACTCAGACTATCCGGGTATCTGCACCATGTGGGTCTTGCAACCATTTTCATACCTGCATCACCGGTCTTGCTACTCCATTACTGTTTTTCTTGTCTGGATCCTTGGCTGAAGGAGCAGGGTCATATGGTTTCTCCGTGTGACCATGGGTGCAATATTCTAACAGGCGTACTCTTATCCGCATCTTCTGACATGATAATATTGTTTAACTGGCAGGTTCAGCACCTCTCAAGTTCTGACTGTAGGAAAATGAACATCCAAACCCTTGCAAGAAATCAGCAAATAACTCAGTAGCCACCAGAACGGCCTTTACAACTCAGATCTGGGACATTACTGAAATAACTCAACCATGGCTCAGGACGGCCGAAAGCAGCTCAGAGCATGAGACCGGGTCGATAAGAAGAAGGTGCTAGGTCCCTAAGATAGCCGAAAAGCAGCTATAGGGCTACTGTCACAAAGAGAAACTCAACAGCTGTACGAGACGGCCGAAAAGCAGCTCAGAACTCGTGACAATTGTTCAATAGAGAAATAAAAATTGGCATCCACCCTAGATAGCTAAAAACAGCTCAGATCACAGGCGTGGTGCCGGCACTGAAGAAAAGGAGACAAGGGCTCATCAGGATCATCTTCCAGGTTCACAGGTACTTGTACTGGGCTCACTGTTGTCGTCAATCTTCATAATCCTTTGTCTCACTGCGGTGTATAGCTGGCTTCCTTATTTTAACAATCCTCACTTGACTGCCAGATCCTCTTTTCTGAGTATATGGCACATCCTTGCTTGCTTCCAAGCATATCATGTTTCAAAATCATCCTCAACGAAGAATCAGACCTTATATCTGAATCATACCTTTGACTGATAATATACTGTCAATCTGGCACACATTTCATCTTATTGCTGATTTGATCATCACTGCCATGAAGAGTGCACACTGAGAGAGATTTTATTCTGACAGTCCATCCAGGATTTCTTTTGCATTCAGACAAGATTTTCCCAATTTCACTGTTGTCTGCTGATAATTCCATTCCGTTTAGCTGAGCTTCCAAACATTTTAACTCCTGGCTGACTCTTCGGCTCCAGTATCGGTTGACAAGTGATACGTCCATTTTGCATCATGCTTTTATATCGATATTTATTGCATTATGGGTTGTTATTACACATTATGTCACAATACTTATGCCTATTCTCTCTTATTTTACAAGGTTTACATGAAGAGGGAGAATCCGGCAGCTGGAATTCTGGGCTGGAAAAGGAGCAAATATTAGAGACCTATTCTGCACAACTCCAAAAGTCCTGAAACTCCACAGAAGTCATTTTTGGAATTAATGAAAAATACTGAGTGAAGAAAATACCAGAGGGGGCCCACACCTTGGCCACGAGTGTGGGAGGCGCGCCCCTGCCTCGGGGGCCCCCTGGCAGGCCTCCGGTGCCCATCTTTGGCTATATGGTGTCTTCTACCCTGGAAAAAATCATAAGCAAGCTTTCGGGAAGAAACTCCGCCGCCACGAGGCGGAACCTTGGCGGAACCAATCTAGGGCTCCGGCAGAGCTGTTCTGCCGGGGAAACTTCCCTCCGAGAGGGGGAAATCATCGCCATCGTCATCATCAACAATCCTCTCATCGGGAGGGGGTCAATCTCCATCAACATCTTCACCAGCACCATCTCCTCTAAAACCCTAGTTCATCTCTTGTATCCAATCTTTGTCCCAAAGCCTCAGATTGGTACCCGTGGGTTGCTAGTAGTGTTGATTACTCCTTGTAGTTGATGCTAGTTGGTTTACTTGGTGGAAGATCATATGTTCAGATCCATTATGCATATTAATACTCCCCTGATTATGAACATGAATATGATTTGTGAGTAGTTACATTTGTTCCTGAGGACATGGGAGAAGTCTTGCTATAAGTAGTCATGTGAATTTGGTATTCGTTCGATATTTTGAGATGTGTGTTGTATTTCCTCTAATGGTGTTATGTGAACGTCGACTACATGACACTTCACCATTATTTGGGCCTAGAGGAAGGCATTGGGAAGTAATAAGTAGATGATGGGTTGTTAGAGTGACAGAAGCTTAAACCCTAGTTTATGTGTTGCTTTGTAAGGGGCTGATTTGGATCCATATGTTTCATGCTATGGTTAGGTTTACATTAATACTTCTTTTGTAGTTGCGGATGCTTGCAATAGGAGTTAATCATAAGTGGGTTGCTTGTCCAAGAAAGGACAGCACCCAAGCACCGGTCCACCCACATACCAAATTATCAAAGTAACGAACGCGAATCATATGAGCGTGATGAAAACTAGCTTGACGATAATTCCCAAGTGTCCTCGGGAGCGCTTTTCTCTATATAAGAGTTTGTCCAGGCTTGTCCTTTGCTACAAAAAGGATTGGGCCATCTTCCTGCACCCTATTTACTTTCATTACTTGTTACTTGTTGCCAATTACCTTATCACAAAACTATCTGTTACCGATAATTTCAGTGCTTGCAGAGAATACCTTGCTGAAAACCGCTTATCATTTCCTTCTGCTCCTCGTTGGGTTCGACGCTCTTACTTATCGAAAGGACTACGATAGATCCCCTATACTTGTGGGTCATCAACGAGCAACTTTAATAAGGGGAAAAATTTGTAACACCAAAGGCCCAAAGAATGAAACAACGAAAACAAAAGCACACAAGCTTACAAACAATATAAATAATCTCAAGCCATCATCACATATTACTGCTATTCACACAATAATATGCATGCACACCTAAGCACATAAATCTCACGGAAACTCCGGTATTACGGTCTAATATGATGTGGCGGTGTGCACGAAAGTGGAATCCATGTGTGGAAAGGGTTGGTGTAACCAAGGCTACACCAAGCGCTGGCTGAACACCTGCTGGATCTGGATGGATATGGAGGCGAGGACGAACTTGGTGATCATGTAGAGAAACGCAACGGTCACGACCATATCATCATCAAGCGTACGAAAGGAAACCGTACACGTCCAAAGAATGGAATGACAGGGCAAGATGGGGGAGGAAAAGCAAGGCTTGATAGCATTGCCCTTTTCTGACAACAAAGATTAGTAAGGGTTGCCAAAGGGACGAGATGGATGGCACGATTCAGGATAGAGACTAGTCTATCACCGAAACGATATGGGTGGGTGGCGGAAAGACAATGACGCGATACCTGAGCATAACTCCTACAAATGGTGTCTGGAACACTCGGTACCAGGGCATCACTCTGCTGGGACAGAGATGACGCCGAACACCGAAAAGCAGGCATGTTGAGAAGGAGGGTGCAGGTAGTGGATCGAAACCGATGCCACCTACACTCACAAGATTAACCGTTAGTGACTAAATAATAATCTATATGCATGCTATGCAACCAACCAATGCAGTAATCAAGTGCAACAAACCAACTGGGCTCTATACACCGCTTTCTAACGTTTGCGCGGGCTAGGGCGTCCTACAGCCAGACCTGGCTCTGATACCAAGCCTGTGGCACCCCGGCTCAGAGAAACCGGAACGCCCCGTATTCCAGCCCAGAGATCGAGAAGAAGTCTTTTGGAATACGACACTGCTTAGCATAGAACAAATCAGCTCTTTATTACAATATATACTGGGTACAAGGGGTTACATCGGCACGGCGACACTATGCTTGCCACTGTTGCTCTATGCAAGCAGCAGAACAACTCGAAGCAGCGGAATAACTCTAGCAGCGGAACAACAAAGACGGTGGTGAACTCCACTTTGCAGACACTCTGGCTGGAACTCTTATCCTAGCTCGCAAACAAAGAATCCACGGCAAACAAGAAATCAAATCCGGCTTGACCTGCAAGCTGGCATGACACGCCAGGTGAGTACATTGAATGTACTTGCAAGCTCACAATAACCAGAAGCATTCAAGACAAACAATAGCATGGCAATTACAAGTTAACAAGGATTAACATGATATCATCAAAACAACATGGCATGAACAACATGATACCAATAGCACAATATAAGCATGGCATGAACATATAAACATTATGATACTAACATGCAACATGATGACACTAGCATGCATCAACTTACTCTGCCCGGGTTTACCTCGTAACCATCACATCCACACGCTTACCATCAAGGATATCACACGATCATCTCAGGATCAAATCAAGCTTGGCATTACAATACTGTAGTAATCATTACATGACCACAAGGAGCTTGACCTTTACCCTTGACTCTCGCACAACATCACAAATATCCATCAACTTGGTATCCACGATACCACGGTGATCCTCTCGCGATCACAACCAATCTCTTCCTCATCGTCAAACAAGGGTTGTCATTAACCAAGTTATTATTATTACTATTGACTATAGTGTGACCGACTACGAACTGGGCCCATATCCGCGGGCGCGGCTATCGATAGATTTAACACACACTCTGTAGAGGTTAGCACACTGTACCCACACCATGGAACCCATGGCCTCTCACTCCCATTCGGGTGGACCAACGGTGTTCCGACAAATCCGTCAGACTGCCATGACACTCTCCCGGCCACTCCGACCAACTCCCCACTGGGCTAAGTCATGGATGGCCCCGTGCCTACCAAAGGCATCAACGGCCACCGTCGTGGCAAAAACGGTCCCAAACAAGGACATGAGCTCAAAACCACACATGGGCACACAAGGATTATGCCGTCCTACCCGGCCAAGGTAGAGCCCGCGCATAACCTTCCCTCGTTGGAGGCACCGGCGAGAGGCATGGCAATAGACCCAGTTAGGGCCCTCCCATAAAGGCAAGTGTGGCTACACTGGTCAGCACGATACGATGGCACTATGACTCAGCCAACAGTTGTTCAAGTTCATTTAAGTCCGGCTAAACTTGAATGCAATAAACTGAGTCATATGAAAATAACATGATGTAACAATAATGCATGATACCAACATAAACATGGATGCAACATAAGCCTTAAGCATAATAACAGTGAATCATTTATCCAGATGAGCATGGCATACTAACGAGCATCACGAGCACAACACTACTCATGGAATAACTACTAGCATCAACAACATCTATCATGCAAGAACATAATGACAACACTACATGCAAGCATTTAACCAACTGGATGCAAAGGAACAGGCATAGCAACGGCACTGGGAACAGATGATAGTCATGTACCGAAGACCATCACCAACATCAACACGTACTACTACCAAGCATGAAAGTAATACTAGCAAGACAAATGATAACCAGACGCATCGAAACATAACACGAAGGTGAACATGAAACCATAAGTAGTACCGAAACAATGATAACAGTAGCAGATAAACAAACAGATAGTTACTAAAGGTTCAAGTTGAAAACCATGGCTACTGCATGGCCATCATGCAAGTGGGTGTTGTGGCTTGCCTGGGGATGAAGAAGGCTCCGGGAAGATGTGCGGTGAAGCCGCGGAAAGAATCGCCGGAAACAGTTCTCTCTCGGAGGTGGCTGTTTACGGGCAAGGGCAAAGTGGTCATTTCTAGTATGTCAAACCATAGTGAAAATTATACCAACAGAACGGGCTTGACGATACAAAGATGTGGGCGTTGGATTCACCTCAATCGGAGTCTCAAGCAAAAAGTTATAGCCCGACGAAGTCTAGGGACCAATCTATAAAAAGATTTCTACAAACAGGCCCCTGAATGAGAAAACAGAAGACGCCTAAGGAGAGAATAAGTTTTCAAACTAGGAAAGCGCACTTACGGCTGGAGCAGAAGAGGAAGACGCTTTCTGAAGACGAAAACGTACTTTCAGAAAGTACATTTCCACTTATCCAGCGTGGCAGTGGGGGCCCGTGGCGCTGTGCCGCTGACGAGTGGGGCCCGCCTTATCCATCTCTTTCTCTCACTCTTCTCGCCTGGCTTCTTCCTCGCGCCCGAGAGAGAACAGAGGAGAGGCGGGGCTGGCTTGTCCAGCGTCTGGCCTGACCGGCTCCGGCCGTGGGGATGGTGCCGGCGAGCGAGGCTTGGCCCACCGCGTCAATCTGGAGGGGAATCAGGCACCGGGGAGGGACAGAACGACGGCGCCGTGCGGCAACAGCAAGCAGAGGTGGCGGTGGCCGATCTTGAGGATGACGACATAGCTACTCCGGCGACTAGTTGAGGGGAGGGGGAGGCTTAGTGGGTAGTGGGGAGGCCTCTGGTGGTGGTGGACGGAAGAGAGGGGCTCGGCTTCGAGCTAATTTAGCCGGGCTCCGGCGAGAGGCACTATGGACATGGGGGTCCAGGAGAGGCTCTGGAGCTCGGGCTAGAGGTGGGGAGGGCCTAGAGGAGTGCGGTGAGGAGGCTGATGAGCTCGGAGTGGCTCGGGGTGGCCTTTATATAGGCGTGGCCGAGGAGGGGAGGCCGCGGACGTGTGGCCGTGGCTCGGGTGCCGCCAAGGACACGCTGGGAGCTCCGGTGATGGCCGGATGCATCATGGGGAGGGCAAGGAACGCGACGACATGGAGCGGACGAACCTCACGAGATAGAAGAGGCCGAGGGGAGGGACTTAAATGGCCGCGGCACGAGGTGCCAAGCTGGTTGCCGCCGCTCGAGCTCGGCCAAAGCTCTGGCGAGGCTCAGCGAGCACGGGGTGGCACGGGAACGCGACGAGGGAAGAACGGACGAGCTACAGAGGAGCACGGGGCAGCAGGAGCCAAGGGGGAGTAGAGGAAGAGGGCGAGCGCCATTAAAAACGTTGTCGGCCACAGTGATCCCGTGGGCGAACGGCAACGAGCACCAGCGAGGAGGCTTCGGGAGGGGGAGATGGCTCCAAGGGGGCGGCGACGACGCGGGGAACACGCTGGACAGGCTCATGCGCGCGAAGACGACGAGCACGAGCACGGCCGAGGCAAAACGACGCTCTGGACACGGCCATTGCATGCCAAAACGATGGTCACCATGGGCACTGGTGCACATAGTGCATGGGGTTCGGCCGAAACGTGTTTGGGGTTTACTCCTTCCAGTGGTGGTCCCAACTGAGGTGGTGACTTGTTGAAAGGTGCTCTGGTTAAGTGGGATGTAACCTCTGAAGTTTGTTGTTGCGAATTTGATCAACTTAGTGTGATCAACAGAGATATGCTATGGGTCCAATGTGATGTCTGGGAGGTTTAGGGTAGGAAGGACTACAGTTCTAGGGAGTTTGAAGAGAAATGGATCAAGGTTTAATACACTTGCTTTGCAACTGACCAAAATAGTCCAGAAACTTGAGCATGATGATACACTCACATGGAGTATCAACTTGAGCTCAAATTGGGCAAGGCGGAGTCATTTGGTCCTATGAACATGCCCAAAAAGTCTCATACCAATTGCCCAAGCCAAAATGGTACTTGCTTCACAAACATCTGTTTTGGACAGAAACTTGCAAAAATTCTAGAGGAGTAATGGCTTGATGAAATATGCCCAAAATGGGTGGAGGTAGGTTATATGGGTAATAGAAGGCCTAGAAAATTTTTCAGCCTTAATGGAGCAAGATAAAATATACTTGCTTCACAAACTGAAAATTTGGACAGAATCAAAGAATTGAAGATGAGCTCACATGGAGGCATGACATGAGCTCAACTTTGGTGGAGGGCTATGATATGATGATATGGAGGACCATGCAAAATTGCAACTCATTTGGATATGCCTAGCTTGTACCTCCTTCACAAAGTTTTTTTTCTGGACATAAACTTTGGAAAATCATAATTAAATAACTACTAGGCAAATGAGGTTGCTTTTTGGCATGTGGCAATGATATGGACAGGAAAAGATGTCCAAGGAGTTTGAGGTCAACTGAGCAAAGGAAAATAGCACTTGCTTCACAATGTGCCATTTAGGGTAGAATAGGAAATGAATTATTTGGGGATTACCTTTGAACATGGCAATGACAAGGTTTGCCATATTTGATGAAGATATGACCCAAACAATTTATGATAATTATTGGGGAAATTAAGGAGTGGGGGAAATATGGGTTGCTTCACAACCTAGGGCAAAAAGATAATTCCTTTAACAGAAAAGGAGTATTCCCAATGAAAAGAATATTGGGATTTGGGCTAGGATGAAAATGGAAAGGTCTAGGGAAGGATTTGTGTATGACAAGCCACTCTGGAAGCAAAGAAGAGTTCATCTTCTTCAGTTTTTAGACCACACTGCCATGAAGAAAGAAAACTCAGGCAAAAACCTCAGAAAATCAAAAGAAAAAGAAGGGGCCAAAAACCAGGCTGTTACATATGTTCTCGGGGTTACACAACGAAGTTGAGGACGGGACGAACAACACTTTAGTTTTCCCATAGGCTAAGGTAGCCCACTAGCTGGTGCGTAGCCATTTTTAGGCAAAACTCGTGCGTCTCTCATGGACCATGGGCCGATCGACTGAATTGAAGCCATCAACTCACGTGCGAGTGTGCCACCAGCCGAGTCTGGATACCTTGCTCTCTTTTAGTCCCACCTTGCGTGGGTAAGCACGAGAGTCAGTGTGTTCTAGCTATATAAGAGGATGTCATTGTCAATTGTTAAGCAGCTGCTCACAACACGGTCCATTCGGTTTAAACCAAAAACCGGACTGAATTACTCAGTTAACCGAATTTTCGGTTAGCTATTATTTGTTGGAAAATTAGGTTTCCAATTTTCATAACCGAATTTAAAATTAAATTGAATGGTAGAAACCGAACTTTTGGTTTCTACCGAACGCCCACCCCCAGTTTCCACCATTTGCAACCAACTTTTCTCTCTCTAACATAGGTGCTAAGTTGAACATATTGCAAGCCATTGATCTACAATGATAAGCACAAATTCACTTAGACATTGATTCATAATTATTTTGCACTAGTGTTTAAACAAATTTTTATAGTAAGTGCACTCCAAATCAATAATTGATAGTGAGTGATTCAAGACCCTGATCTTATTCTCAGCCATTGATGTGGACATCACTGATGACGAGAATTTTTACCAGTAGGAAAACTTTTGCCGATCACATCTCCATATGACTCTTGTTGATCTTTCTATGCTTCCTGCTCCGAGCTCAGAACGAATCTACCAGAACTTCAAGACAATTGAGTGTTATCTGCATGCATGATCATACCATCCATCCGTCTTACACCACACAACCCGTTTGTACTCATGTGTACACGACGCACTCCGGAGTGCTACATGTTATAGCCAGTTGCAACACTGGGGAAAACACCATTTAACTTGATATTTACCATGAGAGACCACCCTAATAATTGACTACTGCGCAATCAAAGGATGCAAACAACAAAGGGATAATCATCTCAGGATATTCATAATAGCATGATATGGTATAGCCCGGGGCGTCGGGAAGTCTTCACGGCCTTCTTGAATCTCAATTGAAACATCGTCATGGTGGTAGAAAAATCGTTGTCGTGGCAGCCGTTACAAAAACACTGCCGTGGCGGCAATATCAGAAAATGTTGCAGTGGCGGTTGTTTCAGAAACGTTGCCATGGCACCAATTTTAGAAAACGCTATCGTGGCACGAAATTTTCAGCACCTCCTCCCTGCGCCTGGTGATGCTCCGGGTCCTCCATGTACACTTGCCACCATCACTTGTAACCTGTAGGCTATCTCTACATCTATTACATTAAAGTGGCAATCCCGTGGCTCCAGCCATCATGTTGTGACGCGTAGGCCACTTAACGTTACAACATATAGCCATCCCATACATAAGCTCATTATCATGACGAAGGCTATACCACATCACACACAATCCTGCAAAACTAAATTAGACGTCCTCTAATCAGTTTGGCAATTTTAATTATGTGGCTTCTAGGGTTTTCGGATAACACTAGCTACCTACGTCCACCATCAAGGCGATATGTCTTGTTGCTAGATTAACTTTTCAGGGTGTGTGAGGGAAGAGACTTAATTAAAAATATCTAGCCCCACACTAAAATTCGTCAAATACGCATGACCCCCTAGAAGATCGTTTATCTTCATCACCCTATTGTGTTTGCGATGGTTCACTATTACTGATTATGATGAAGCCCAAAGAATTGTTAGCAGATCGTCGACAGCCAGAGCCGGTCGATTGTTAGAACTTCGTACAAAGCTACATCATGTCGCCAATGAACTGAAACGAAGCAACACTCGAGGGAAGCATAGGAAGAACATCAAACCCTCATATTCATATGTGATCTAGATTGAAACCTACATCTACTCATAGAACCTCTCATGATGCCACTGTTGGGAAACATAGTAGAAGACTAAAAAAAATTGCCCTACGATCACCCAGGAACAATATGAAGATGCATACATAGTTTGGATCACGATCATTACCGAGTCCGAGTAGCAGCAGAAGTAGACGAGTCGATGTAGATCATACTTGGAGTCCCTCGAACCGTAGATGAACGATCCCGCGAACCACCCACGAACGATCCCTCGAACGGAAGACCGAAAGCACGGCCTCTCTACTTGGTTGCAAGCGTACAATCTTCACGATCCGGCAGCGCTTCGCCATCCAGAGCTGACTGTCATTGGAGAATTAGAGGGATGAGACTAGAACCACACTGGCCTTCTAGTTATGAGGATTAGAGGATCTAGATCAAGCTCTAATTGATCAACATGGACCAACTAGAACTAGAACTAGAGAACTAGAGGAGGCTCCAAAACTTGTTTGTTCAAATAGTGGAAAAACCTCTAGTATATATAGGTTGGAGGGAGAGGGAGGGGCGCCACACAAGGAGGGGAGTTTTCCCTCCTTCGTGCGCCGGCCTAGGGGGAGGGGAAACCCTCCCCTAGTCTAATTCCGCCTCCCCTCCTAGGAAAGGGAGGTGCCTTCCCCTATTGGGCCAATGTGGCCCAATTCTCCTTCAGCCACTTTGATATTAAATTAAATATAAAAGTCTCCTAAAAATTACTAGAGTCTTTTATTATTAATTTAACATCACCAGAAACATTTTCCACCTATATATTATTTATCGGTAATGCCTATTATTGCCCGATAAACTCTGAAACCCTTCCGGTGACCCCGAAACGCTTATGGTTCTTCTCGAAACTATTTTGAATATTAATAAAACAATTTCACAAAATCCTCGATACTCTCATCCTACTAACACTCAGCAGTTCATGATTACCATAATCTTGTGACCCTATAGGTTCAGTAAAACATAGACATGAACGAAACCCCTTCATTTAATGACCGATAGCGGAACCGTGGACGTCCATATCGATCCCTATGAATACACGAATGCCATTTGAGTGAAGCTTTGGTTATCATGTGATGTTCCCTTTGCTTCACGATACTTTACAAAACCCGAGATGCATTGGTATCCTCCTGAGTCATACACATGCTCACTAAACCATTATCCTCGTTATCGGTTTTGTTCTTCTTTCTCGTTGAAGTGTTCCGGTATCTCCGTGACATAGTCACCTATGTCTGGCCAGACGATGATTGATGCCGTCACACTAAGACGGACCTAAGAATATCTCTCCATCGTCGGAGGAGCAAATTCCACTCTTGAGCTATCTAGTCCCTTGTCAAACTTTTCGATGAACCTGTAAATTGTCGTTATGATCATCGTGTTACAGACAATGTTTGAGCAACCCCAAAGTCCACCGTACGTTAAGAAGTGACTAAGATACTCTCATGGTCTAAGGAACGAAAAACACATGCTATATACTAATATGTTATCAAAGAAGACTAATGTGAATTTCCCGAGATTATGGAGCAAGTATGATGTTGATAAGAGTTTGGAATGTACCAGGTGCATTGGAAAAATACAAAAGGCATTACAAGGTATTCAAAATGTCAAAAATGTGTAGTGAAAGTAGTCTTATGTTTGTATTTTCACTCATTCTAATTTGATGATACCCAGATCTTTGGTCTAGCTTAGTGAAATATTTTTCTCCAAGTCCATCCAATAGACCTTCTATTATGGTATTGCAATTTTGTTCTTTGTAGTGACAACATTTAGCTTTCTAAAATCTTGACACACTCTCCATGTCTTGTCTTTCTTGCCAACTAAAATTGCTGGTGTAGCATATGGAACTTGGATTTCTCTGATCACTTTTGACTCTAGCAATTTTTTACTTGGTGTTCCATCTCATTCCTATGCTTGTGAGGAATTCTATAAGGTGTGGAATATGGAGGAACCGCTTTAGGTTGCAATTTTATGGTCAAAAGCTCTCACAGGAGGCAACCCCTCTCGTTCTGCAAATACTCGAGGAAATAAATTTAATAATTCAGTAACTGAATTAGCGTTTCATGCTTGTTGTTGTTGGCAGGTTTATTGTCATCGATTAGGTGTAACAAATCTCCTGATGCTCCTTCATTCAGCAGTTTGGGCAACTCAATTTCATCTATTTTAGTTGCATCAGCTATAGTCTCACAGGCAGGAATAGTGATAGGGTATTTCCCTTTAACTATAGTTATTGATTTGTGAATATGATCAAATGATGTTGGACTGTGTTTGGCCAACCAGTCACAACCCAAAAGTAGATCATTACCAGGTATTTCCAAAATTCTGACAGTTTGCAAAAAAAATATCTTGAGCCATTGCAAATATAGTTTCAGGAATATAAGCTCCAGACCATAATTTGCCTCCCCCAGCTACTGCCACTTCTCTGGTCTTGTCTTTCAAGATAGTACATGAAGTTTTTTGTGCAAATTTTAGGTTCATAAAAGTAGAATTACTACCAGAGTCTACTAATGCGACAACTTGTCTCTCTCCAATGGATATTAAGATAGATATGGTATTCATACTGTCAGATGCCATAGCCTGCAAATATATTTTCATACACATTTCTTGGTCAGGTTGTTTGTTTTCTTGTTCCTCTTCTGAACCACTATATTGTTCCTCATTTTGATTGTTATTTCTTCCCCAGTTAACATGTTCATTACTAGTGCTTGTTTCATTTATACCCATGGAACCAAGCATCTTCATATCTCCAACACTTCACTCTTTCTCTTGCTCTATGAATTGCAACTTGAGCTTAAGTCTGCTTGTTTATTGCCAAAACCCATAGACTTTAAGCATTGTAAGGTGATTGTCCATTCTCTGGCCCTGTGACTGATAAGCTTTCTTTGGGGACAAGCCCACCAATAAGATTTTGTAAGAGTAAGAGGACGAAGAGGTCTTAACTGAAACTTAATATGAGATCTCATCCCATTCACATAACATTTTTATAAACCATTCCTCTCACAATGTGGGATTATCCTATTGGATTTATGCCACCAAATCCTCAAATCTACCAGTGTGTTCATTGATGCTTAAACTATTTTGTTTCAAAGAGTTAAATCTATCTGTCAAGTCATAGGAGCTAGTAGGGGGGAAAATATGTGCAACACTTCCTCACAAAGTTGTTGCCAAGTGAGTTATTTCTTGAGAATGCCAGATCTTCGCAGTCAAATATCTTCTTTGCCTGTCACATATAGTTGAGCTAGTGGAACTTTGTAATCATTTGGTGCTCCTGCCATATATCTAGAAATATTGTTCACATTTCCTTATTCAACCTCCTGGATTTTGATCATCAAACTTGGGAAATTCAATTCTGGGGCCCATTATAATTCATTTTAGAAATTGGATTCTCATTTCTCTTTGATAGTTTCTGTAGTATTCATCCCATACAACATTTACTTTAGGTTGTGGTGCTACATTGAAAGCCGATGTTCTTGCAGTTCTCATGGGTGCTATAGGCGAAGCAGCTTCAGATTGAAGCTCAAAGCCAGTAACTCTGCTAAAATAAGGAGGTCCCAAACGTTGTCTTATATTAATGGGAGGTAACCTCTATGAATTAACATAGTGAATTGTCTTGTTTTCTCTTGTTCCACTAGCAAACACTTGCATAATTCTTCAGTCAAAGGCCTAGCAGGAATTCCTGTTGCTTCCTTTTGTTGTTCCATGGGGTTCTTCAGTGCTTCTTGTTCAGTTTCCTGATGAGCATCAGTGCCACACAATGTACTCTGAGGAGGGAATACAAAATAGATGAATCATTGTTGTCAAGGATATAAGGACATCTAGAATTGCAGAGAGGTGTTGACTGGAAGCCATAACTGCTGTTTGCACACTCCAAAATACCTTCGTATTGCCTTGTTTGGAGTTTATGGATAATACATCCTTCCTAAGAAGAATCTTCCTTAAGCTTTGCAGTTTCCTCCTGATTCGCAACCACATCAGCTTTCATCGCAAGCAAATTCGCCATCTCGGCCTCGTCGAAGCTTGGCTTCGAATGCCCCATAGTGACTAATAAACTCTGAGGGGAATTTTATTGCCAATAGAGCTGGTAATGTCGGTGTCAAAACTGGCTGATCTCGGGTAGGGGGTCCTGAACTGTGCGTGTGAGGATCAAAGGTAACAAAGTACGAGTGGGACACAATGTTTACCCAGGTTCAGGCCCTCTTAATGGAGGTAATACCCTACGTCCTACTTGATTGTATTTGATGAGTATAGGGGTTACAAGAGTTGGTCTACCTCGATCGTAATGGCCAAACCCTAGATGTCTAGCCTATATGAATTATGATAGCCTCTATGGACTAAACCCTCCAGTTTATATATACACCGGAGGGGTCTAGGGTTGTACAGAGTCGGTTTGTAGAGGAAGGAAATTACATACCCGGACACTAGTCTTGCCATCCACGCATAGGGGAGTCCTACCCAGACACGGGGGAAAGTCTTCCGCTTTGTATCTTCACGGCCCATCAGTCCGACCCACATTGAATAGCCCAGACACCCAGGACCCCCTAATCCAGGACTCCCACAGTAGCCCCTAAACCAGTCTTCAATGATGATATGTTCGGCACACGGATTGTTTTCGGCATTGCAAGGCGGGTTCCTCCTCCTAAACACTTCAAAGCAGTTTTATGAACAAGAGAACTGTATCCGGCTCTGTATATTTGTTGCAACCCTTAGCCACGAAGGCAAGATATCAAACAAAACATTGTCTTTCCACTGACAACTTTTTCTGGCAATAACGTCACGTCTGGCCTCTTAATATTTTGAACCGTTTTCACGCCTCCCGCTTCTCGTTTCGAGGCACAGCCTCCATTGGTACATCTTGTCAAAACAGAGATCATGTCCGCCCATTACGGGATCCTCATCAATATGGTTTTGGGTAATCCAACCGTGCCATTCGCACGACCCCTTGGGAACAGGCGAGTTTTAAGGCTTGAGGGGGGCTTTTGATATTCACTGCCTATATAAGAGGGTAAAGATTCCTCTTTTTTCCCCATGCCTTCTTCCTTCTCCTACCTTCCCATCTTCAAGCTCCAGCGCCCAAACTTCAATCTTTCACACCGCCACCAGCCTCCCCAGCCATGTTGTAACACCCACGATGCGGCTATATCTCCCACGTGTCGGGGCACGACTTAGAGGCATAACCGGATTGTGGTTTTGTCGCAAGAAGGGTCATCTTCACACAATCCCATGTAATGAACAAGAATGGGATAAAGAGTTGGCTTACAATCGCCACTTCACACAATACATAAATAACTCATACATCATTCAGAGATACACACATATAGACCGACTACGGTCAAAATCCAGATGAAAATAAGACAACCCCAAATGCTAGATCCCCGATCGTCCCAACTGGGCTCCACTACTGATCATCAGGAAAAGACACATAGTAACGACCACGTTCCTCGTTGAACTCCCACTTGAGATCGACGCCATCATCTGCACTGGCATCGTCGGCACCTGCAACTGTTTTGGTAGAATCTGTGAGCCACGGGGACTCAGCAATCTCACACCCGCGAGATCAAGACTATTTAAACTTAAAGGAAAGGCTGGGGTAATGAGGTGGAGCTGCAGCAAGCACTAGCATATATGGTGGCTAACATACGCAAATGAGAGCGAGAAGAGAAGCAACGGAACGGTCGTGAAACTAGCAATGATCAAGAAGTGATCCTGAACTCCTACTTACGTCAAACATAACCCAGAAACCGTGTTCACTTCCCGGACTCCGCCGAGAAGAGACCATCACGGCTACATACGCGGTTGATGCGTTTTAAATAAGGTCAAGTGTCAAATTCTCTACAACCGGATATTAACAAATTCCCATCTGCCTCATAACCGCGGGCACGGCTTTCGAAAGATAATACCCTGCAGGGGTGTCCGAACTTAGCCCATCATAAGCTCTCACGGTCAACGAAGGATAAACCTTCTCCCAGGAAGACCCGATCAGTCTCGGAATCCCGGTTTACAAGACATTTCGACAATGGTAAAACAAGACCAACAAAGCCGCCCGATGTGCCGACAAATCCCGATAGGAGCCGCACATATCTCGTTCTCAGGGCAACACCGGATGAGACATCCTACGAGTAAAACCAGACCTCAAGTTTCCCCGAGGTGGCCCCGCAGTCTACTCGTTTCGGACCAACACTCGAAGGAGCACTGGCCCGGGGGGGTTAAAATAAAGATGACCCTTGAGTCTGCAGAGCCCAAGGGAAAAGGGGATAGGTGGTAGCAAATGGTAAAACCAAGGTTGGGCCTTGCTGGAGGAGTTTTATTCAAAGCGAACTATCAAGGGGGTCCCATAAATCACCCAACCGCGTAAGGAACGCAAAATCAAGGAACATAACACCGGTATGACGGAAACTAGGGCGGCAAGAGTGGAACAAAACACCAGGCATAAGGCCGAGCCTTCCACCCTTTACCAAGTATATAGATGTATTAATTAAATAAGAGATATTGTGATATCCCAACATAAACATAATCCAACATGGAGCAATCTTCATCTTCACCTGCAACTAGCAACGTTATAAGAGGGGTCGAGCAAAAGCGGTAACATAGCCAAACAACGGTTTGCTAGGAAGGGTGACAAAGGTTAGAGGTTCACATGGCAGTATGGGAGGCATGATATAGCAAGTGGTAGGTAGCGCGACATAGCAATAGAGCGAACAACTAGCAAGCAAAGATAGAAGTGATTTCGAGGGTATGGTCATCTTGCCTGAGATCCCGCAAGGAAGAAGAACGAGTCCATGAAGAAGACAAACGGACGTAGTCGAACGAATCCTCACACTCCGGAAAGAAACCGAAGCTAACGAGAGAAGCAAACTGGAAAGAAACAAACAACATAGTAAACAACCACCACATACACATGGCATGATGCACAAACAAGTATGATGCATGTCCGGTTTAAATATGCATGGCAAAGTGCAACAAACAATACTACAAATTAAATGGAGTTCAATATGCAACGAGTTGCATATTGACGAAACACCACATCAATTATTTAGTTCTCTCTCGGTCATGTACCCAACAATATTAAATGTTGATTAACATGGCAAGAGGTAAAGCATGAGGAAACTACCCATTTAAGCAATTTTAAATGAGGCCGGAACAACAAACAACAATTTCCGGAAAATCCTCATGACATTTAGCAATTTTAATGCAAACATCAATTGTAGACTTTTTAAATGTTGTTATCATGATGCGGATGACAATGCAAGTTTTAATCAATTTTATAAAACGTGGACAAGAGCATGTTATGAAGCATTTGGTCACCATGGCGGAAGGAAGGGGTGCCACGGCAACGAATCCGAAAATGGTGCCATGGCAACATATCGGTTCCGGTAGCTCACGAAGATACCGGCACAAGGAGAATTGTGCGGATGTGTGAAACACGCAAGAGAATGGTGGGGTGCTCCCGGTTACCGGGTTCCCACGGAATGGCGGCATGGCAAACGAGGAACGTGCAAGGACCAATTGGACATGGTGCAAACACGGGCATCTCATACAACACATCACAAGCGCTCGTCCACGGGTCATCGTCTCGGGGTTATACCTTTGAAGTATGCATTTACGGAGTGGGTCGGGTTCGACGGTAGTGGAAGTAGTTGTTCATGGGTCGCCGAGGGAAGTAGTGGTACACGAAGGTAGTCGAACTTGACGGCGGTAGTGGTACACGTTTTCGTAGATATTCGAGTCAACGGTAGCGGTACTTGGTGAATCCCGAAACGGTCTTGGCGTCTTCGCGCGTAGGGGTACTTGGTGTTTCCGTAGACGGCGGTAGAGGTACTTGACGCGTTGTTGTGGTACTTGGCAAAACTCACAGAGAAGATGCTTGGCGGTCCTGGTACGGTCCTTGTCGATCTTGTCAATCTTGACGGTCCAAACAAAGCAACACAAGGGCCTCGGGTGACAGCGACGACGAACAAAACCCTTGGAGAAGCAGGGGGTGCAGAGGCATTTGAAAACAGACTTGGCGTTCCTGGAAGAAGATGGTGGCGGCTGGAACTTGCGGCTGGGTCGACGGAGCAAGCAGCAGCCACGGCGGCGCTGAGGATCTCGAGGCCGAGCCCAGGCCATGGCGCTTGGGGCTCCTGTGGTGGCAACGAAGACGGGCAGCAGCGCTCCTGGTCGCAGCGGCCTTGGCGCGACGGAGGTGGAACACAGGAGGGGGCGGAGCAGAGCAGGCGCAAGGACTCGCCGGATCCAGGCAGAGCAGGCGGCGGAACGGGAGCTTCGGGCGGTGATCCATGGCGGTCTCCCGCCTCGTGGTCGCCGGCGGCGGCGCCGGTCCTCGAACGACAAGGCGAGGAGAAGGAACACGGGGAGGCGGCTCCATGGACTTGGCGAGGCGGCGGGGAACCGAGTCGATCCGGCCGGAGTTGAGGCAGAGGAGCAGCGGGGCGAAGGAGAGGCCGCTGGAGTTGGCCGCTCCGGTGGGGGTCGGAGGTGGAGTGGCAGGAGGCGCGGCGGCGCTGAGGGAGGACTAGAGGAGGAAGATGGCGGCGCGAGGGAGCAGCAAGGCAGCGCCATGGAGGGTGCGAGCAGAAGGGAGCTCCTCTCCCTGGCTCTATGCGTGCGTGTGTGTGCGTGACGGCGCAGGGAGGGACGAGAGGGAGAGATGGGGATCGGGAGAGAGCGAGAGGAGGGATGGGCTCGGTCCCTGGCGGCTAGGGTTAAGCTTCGGTGGGCCTTGGGCCATTTCGGTGGAGGGGGAAAGGCCAGGAGGCCTAGCAGGCTGGATTAAAAGAAAAGAAGGGGAAAATCCTTCTCTATTTACAGAAAAGAGATAGAAGAAAATATCTCTTTGGAGGGCAAAATAAATACAAGTTGAGTTGAAAACTGGCATTGAGCTACTTTGACATATTTCAAAGTGCCACAACTGGAATTTAAGTATTTGGAGAAAGATCAAGACATAGAATATTTGAAAACGAGAGAGATTTCAAATGCAAGTTTGTTTCGAGGGCCTCCAATAAATTGAATATTTTGTTATAGCTCCCTTATATTGGGAGGGTATGTTATAAAGAGAAATCACCATTGTGAATATCCCTCGATTTAAATGGACCGAAGATCCATACAGTTTTATTTAGATGAGTTTTATGCAAAGATTAATGACATGATGGCATGATGACATGATGCAATGCAACAATAAAAGAACAAGCACCAAAAGGAACACACGGCAATCACGAAAATAAGGAAGTCTTCTGAAGCGTCGGTCTCGGGGTGTTACACATGTCAAGATCTGGTTCAAAGGGCAAGTGGGAGGCCTCCTCCGTCACCGAGAAGGACGTCAAGGAGCTCCGGGGAGCGGGATATCTGTCCACGGACATCGCGCACAGGCTCCCTGCCAAGGATCAAGTCATCCCCACTCCGGAGCCCAGTGAAAGGGTCGTATTCATCCCCCACTTCCTCCGCGGGCTAGGGTTTCCCCTTCATCCCTTCGTCCGGGGCCTTATGTTCTACTACGGGCTAGATTTCCATGATCTAGCCCCAAATTCTTTCCTCCACATCTCAGCGTTCATCGTCGTGTGCGAGGCGCTACTCTGCATCCCCCCACACTTCGGCCTATGGCTCAAGGTCTTCAATCTGAAGCCGAAGGTGGTCGACGGGCAACATGCGGACTGCGGCGGCGCCATGGTAAGCAAGCTCCCCAACGCCGTTTGGCCCAAGGGGGCCTTCGTGGAGATCGTCAAGGTGTGGCAGCAGTAGTGGTTCTACATCACCGAACCCCACGACGCCAAGTGGGCGCCACTCCCGAGTTCAGATCCGGACCCCCTACGCGGCTTACCTCGTGGACCGCTAAGGGTTTGGACTGGGGATCCCCGGTGGAAGTGTTGATGCTGCAGAAGCGCATTACCAATATGATAGGCAGGAACACCAGTCTCACTAACGTGATTCAGGTGATGCTCTTCCGCCGGATTCTTCCCTGCCAACACCGGCCCTCTCACATGTGGGAGTTCAATCCGGAAGATCCATGGACCTTGAAGCGTTTCTTTGGCACAATGCACGAAGACATCTGGAAGCTACTCTTCAAGGCCCAAAAAACATGGCCGAAGAAGACCGAAGACATCCGTCCTGACATCGAGAATCCGGCCACCCCGGTAAGTATGCTTTTCCCGAATATCTATTTGGTCAATAAGTTTTCAGACACAATGAATTTTTTGTCCTTCGTTCAGGGCTGGATAGCAAAAGCGGAGCGGATCAAGTGTCCGGCACCGTTGCCCGAAGACCTGGCCACACCTTAGCTGACAGAGATGCTGGTCCCGGCGCCGTATCAGGCGCCGGAGAAGAAGGCCAAGAAGAAGGGCAAGGAGACCAAGAGCGGTCCCCAACAAAAGGGTCCTGCGGATGCTATGTTCGGAGAGACCGAAGCCCCTCCTCCCATGAGGGAGACGAGGAAGAAGAAGAGGAGGAGGAGGCGGAAAGCGACCCCCCCCCCCCGCAAGGGGAGGAAAAAGAAGAGGGCGGCCTCCGAAGACCCAAAGGGGGAGGCGGCCAAGAGGGGGAAGATGACCCTCTCAGATGGTTCGGATTCGGAAGCTGAACCCGTCCCCAAGAGACTTCCCAGGGTGAAGCCCCTGGCCGAATCGTAAGTACAAAAGGGTTTATTATATGTCTCTGGTCCTCTATGTTTTTATAATATAACATATTACCCCGTGTGTCTTTTAGCCCTGCTCGCGACCTCCCCAACCCTTCGCTATCTGAAGGGAGTTCTTTGCCGCCCGAGATGGCAGAGAGCGAGACGCCACCACGAGCCCCTTCGCCAATCACCGCGGATGACACTAAGGTGTTGTCCCAAAGGACTTCTCCTAGCCACGGAGGGGCGAGCGAGGCTATCGAGAGGGCGCCTGAGGGTAATACCTCAGCTGCTGAAGACATGGGTGGGGGGGCAATCCCCATGGCGGCCAACGGCGGGGGCCCCGATCAATCCGGCTCCCAGCCGGACATCGTTCCGGAGACCAATGTGGCTCTGGAATCAGGCAAGCAACCCCCCTTGAAGGAGGGGGGAGCATTAGCTCCGACGGCGGACTCCACTACTCCAGAGGCGCCGAATACTCTAGTGGAAGCACTACATCGTGCTTCCACCATGGAGGAGCACCGCACCCTAATTGGTGTGGTGGTAGAAAAGATTCAGTCCACCAAGAGTGGGCTGAACGAAGCCTTCACCAGCCTACTGACAGGCTTTGAGGTATGCGGCGTAATGCTCTAGATTCTTTTTCATATAAAGGAATATACCTGTGTATAGTTAGTAGCCCCTGAGACTCTATCCAGTTTTGAAAAAGTCGGACAAAGGATCACATAGTAATCGGAAGAGATAACGTACTTTTCTACTGTATAATAGGCTTCCTTATTGGCAGCAACCGCCTAGGTGGCTGAAGTTTCCGAACTCAATCGGAAACTGAAGGTGGCTGATGATGAAATCGATCGCATCAATAAGCGATTCGACGAGACGCAAGGTATGTGTATACTTTTAAGAGGTTGATCATATATCTGAAGTAATATGCAAATTCAGAGATTAACTCATGCACTGCTGTGATTATGAGTGCAGTTGGCGTGGCCGAGGTCAAGACCCTCAAGAGCGCCCTTGCCGAGGCCAAGGAAGAGGCGAAGGCGAATAAGGCAGCCGCTAACAAAGCGGCTGCAGAACAAAAAACAGCCTCGCGGGCACGCCCCCTGCTGGTGCTCTACCGCCGTTGCTGCGCTGCCCTCTCTGTCGCGGCGCTGGCCGCCTCCCCGCATCCTGCTCCGGCCGGCGCCCCATGGCCCCGCACCTCGCCTCCGCCCTCTCCTCCTCCCGTGGCCGCGCCACCGTGCCCGCCCGCGCGCCACTGGCCG
>NC_057799.1:494405801-494414057 GCF_018294505.1 Triticum aestivum
CCACTGGCCGCGCCGGCGCCACCCCTCGCCTTCGCCCGCCTTGGCCCCGGCTAGCCGCGCCGACTTGCCCCGCAGTAGGTGTCCCGGCAGCCTCGTCCCGCCCTGCGGGCGAGTGCCCGCTCGGGTGCGCCCGCACCCGGCACCCGTGCGCCCGTTTGCCCGCCATGGCCCCTTTGGGCCACTGACACAAGGGCCCCACACCTAGAGAACGTATTTTTTTTAAGATTAATAATAATAATGAAATTTAAATAATTAACTTAATTAATCCCGTTAATTAATCTACTTAACCCTGTTAATTAACCTTAATTATCTGATTAGATAAACAGTCTATGACAATGGGACCCACCCGTCAGCTTGACTGGTCAACGGTCAAAGCTGACCGCTGACATCACCCTGACATCATGCTGACGTCATAATTGCATTTTCTAATTTAATTAATTCTGTTAATTCTAAAAATATTTTAAAATATTTAAAAATTAATATAAAATAATCCGTAGCTCGGATGAAAATACTTTGTACATGAAAGTTGCTCAGAACGACGAGACGAATCCAAATACACAGCCCGTTCATCCGCCGCACATCCTTAGCATAGCAAACAAACGACTTTTCCCCTCCGGTTCATCTGTCCAAAAACGTGAAACACCGGGAATACTTTCCCGGATGTTTCCCCCCTTCGCCGATATCACCTACTACCGCGTTTGGGCACCCCTAGCAACACTCATTGTCATGTCGTGCATATGTTTGCATTATATTTATTGTTTCTTCCCCCTCTTCTCTCGCTAGACTTCGAGACCGACGCCGCTGCTACCCAGATCGACTACTATGTTGACGACCCCTCCTTCTTGCCAGAGCAACCAGGCAAGCCCCCTTGATCACCAGATATCGCCTATTCCTTCTCTACTGCTTGCATTAGAGTAGTGTAGCATGTTACTGCTTTCGGTTAATCCAATTCTGCTGCATAGCCTGTCATTGTTGCTACAGTTGTTACCCTTACCTGCAAACCTAAATGCTTAGTATAGGATGCTAGTATCCATCAGTGGCCCTACATTCTTGTCCGTCTGCAATGCTATACTATCGGGTCGTGATCACTCGGGAGGTGATCACGGGTATATACATATATACATACATACTATACAAGTGGTGACTAAAGCCGGGTCGGCTCGTTGAGTACCCGCATGTGATTCCAATGTGGGGGCTGAAGGGGCAGGTGGCTCCATCTCGGTAGAGGTGGGCCTGGGTTCCCGACGGCCCCCGACTGTTACTTTGTGGCGGAGCGACAGGGCAGGTTGAGACCACCTAGGAGAGAGGTGGGCCTGGCCCTGGTCGGCGTCCGTGGTTACTTCATAATAACTGTCACGACCGGTTTTTCAATAAAATAATTATTAAGAGACCAATCCCTTTTATGGACCAGTAAGGAAGAATTCCTTCTCACTGGTAGACAATATCTTGGTCACAGAAGAAAAATACCAGGAGTACTGAATATAATACAAGGTTGAGCGGAGACTGCCCAACAATTTATTACATGCACGCCGATAACACAAGACGGCGGATGGGGTGGCATAACTACTAACTCACGATAATAACGGAGGCGGAAATATCACCGCGAAGCGAGTGATATGACTCATGAAGACTACAGCTCTTCGAGCGTCGGAGTGAGGCTCGAGGGGACTTATCACGGGTGGCGGAAGCGTATATAATACAAGTGACCAATATCCGGGATCGCACAGGACTGACTGGGACTCCTCTAGGCGTCGGACGCACTATCAAACTCTTCATCCAAGAGATCGCCTTCGTCAACATCTGGCCAAAACAACAAGCCAGGTGAGTACTATGAAAGTACTCGCAAGACAGTTCGGACATAAGATATAACAAATGTAAACATGGAGCATATGTACAGATTAACCAGTGCGTTCAGGCATAGAGATAATAAATACTGGGTGCCAAACGAGGGTCTGAATGACTCCTCGAGAGGAAACTGCAAGAATAGTAATACTGGTGCCAAACGAGGGTCTGAATGACTCCTCGAGAGGAAACAGCAAGAATAGTAATACTGGTGCCAAACGAGGGTCTGAATGACTCCTCGAGAGGAAACAGCAAGAATAATAATACTGGTGCCAAACGAGGGTCTGAATGACTCCTCGAGAGGAAACTGCAAGAATAATAATGCCGCAGTCGGGCGTCGGGGCGACACCACATAAAGGGCTTATAACAGAAAATAAAGGCAATGCGTGCCACAGTCGGACGTCTGAGCGACATCACATAAAGGGGCTTATATTTAAAGTAAGAAATAAAAACACGCCACAGTCGGACGTCTGAGCGACATCACATAAAGGGCTTATATTGTAGCTCAATAATTCAGTAGCTCGGGATTTATAAATTATTACAAGTACGAGACAAATATAAGGTTAGTCCATCCACAGTAATAATAATTAAATTGGGTTCACCACTTGAGCTTGTTCACCGGGGGACAAGTTTTCCACGCGGATAGATAGGGATATACTGACTTCACTACTTGATCATGGATACGATGACTTGGAAGAATTTGACTCTGCAGAGTTTGTACTTAACCACAACCAACGGATTTCAGTAGTCACAGGGACTAGTTCCGTTTACGGTGTTTTGGAAGAAACATGTCTAACCAGTACACACCCTTTCAATCTTCCGAAGCCAGGGATCACCCTCGGCAACGTTCAAGAAAAACCTTGAGACGGGGAGGCTACAACCTCGCGTAGCATGGGATCAAATTTCTATACGCGCGCTCTAAGGGGGTGCCCCCCCTCTCGGTCCCAACCGGAAACACCCATGCCCCCTGACCGGATGACTGGCTTTAATCCTGGGCCAAGGTACCATCATCCCGGCCCCTCTGTTTGCTGTGTACACGGAAAGAGGTTACCAACTTACTAAACCGCATCCTGGCAAAAGAAACATGTGGTAGCACGGAAGGGAAAAGAACGATAACGTGGCTCCGTCCACGTTAACGTCGGGATTTGTCGGATGACGCAAGGCTGGTATGCTACAACAGTACCACCTTGCTGCCCTTCATGTCCCCACATGATTAGGCCATCTCTCACCAGAGATCATCGCAACTTTGGAACATGCGGGTAGTTGCCTCACAAGCAACGGGGAACTCACCGATACTCATATGCCACGCACAAACTTTCACGCAAACATGCAAAACACCTATCATATCAAAGGTTCAAACATGCTTGCCTGGTTCGGAGAAGTCGGAGTCTAGCTCGGCGAAGTTCGCGGCTCCGTCACCTCTTCCGGAACCTACGGCAATAACGAAAACGGGCACTAACGTGAAAACCAACGCGTGCATAAAAATCTCTCCAAAAATTTTCCAAATAAATCTCATAAAAAACTAGACAAAATTTTAAGACTGTCAGAAAAAGAATCACTCAAAAATCCCTTTTTATTAAAAAGTTATAAAGGTTTCTGTCCAGGGACTCATCTGTAATGAAACAGAAAAGTTCCAGGGTTTAAACTGAGAAACAAGAAAACGCTTCGGAAAGAAATGCGCTAGCTAAAGAGGGAAAGCGTATTTTGCCCGAGGGCGCCAACAGAAAATGGTTCGAGGGAGAATAGAACAGAGGCTGACATGGGGGGTCCACATGTCAGGTTCAAAAAGCTCGCCGGCGCCCGAAGACTGCGGTGGACGCCGGCGTCGAACCACGGCGAGTCAGGAAGATCGAAGGGTACCAAGAGCTTCAGCGTGTTCTTCCGCGTCGGTGGGTGGTGGATTCGACCAACGGGGAGCACCACGTCGACGACGACACTTTCTCCGGCGGACGGCGGCTCGGGTGATGGTGGAGAACTCCGGTGGAGGGCTGCAAACTTCGAATTGAAGCGCGGGTCAGAAGGAGGGATGCATAGTGAAGCTACTGGCAAGAGATGGGAGGCAGAGGCGCACGCACGGGAGCGAATCGAGCTGGATCCCGTGGCGGGTCGCGGCGGCCGGAGTCGAGGAAGGAGACCTCCTCGGGGCTCTTCCAGTGGCTAGGCGTGCTCTAGGTGGAGTGCGGAGGTGGTGTGGGTTCGAGTTGAAGCTCGGGGCCTCTATTTATAGGCGGATCGATGGGGTGGCCGTGAACGGAGAATCTCCGGCGAGCAATTACGGCGATGCAGTGGATTGGCAGGAGGTTTGAGTGGCCAGGCAGCATCAGTTGAAGTTACTGGTGTCGTTCCCCCGCTAATCCCGGCTGGTCTTGGCGTAACGGCGCCGGTCCACGGTGGGGTGGCCGCACGGGCACGACGGCGGCAGAGAGCGCGCTCCGCGCCCTGCGGTTCACGACAAGAGTGGCAGCGCGTTCTGGGGAGTGGAAGGCCACGCGGCGAGCTCCGGTGGCTTGGGCGGCGCTGGGTGGCGCCGTCAGTGCCGCGCCTCTCTCTGGCGGCCGCAAAGCCGCCGCTGGCGTCGGTCACGGGGCGGCGCACCTTCTGCTGCTCGTCGCCGACGTCCGCAAGGTGCCAGACGCTCGTGCGGTGCAGAGGACAAGGGGGAGGGGACAGGGAACACGGCGACACAGCGGCACTGGCGAGATCGACGTCGGGTTCTGAAGAAAACGACAGTGCACTGAAATGTTCTCTGAACTTTACTGAACCTGATTTTGACAATGCACTGCAGGTGTTCGACAGAATGATTTGGCAATGAGAAAAAATTTCCTGGGGCTGGGACTTGGTGAGGTGACCACTCAATGCACCCAGAGGCTGCCTGATTTTACTTGGAATTTTTGGAGAAAGATTTGAATGAATTTCACCAAATTTGACAAATCTGGTCCAAACTTGCAGCAAGTGTAGTTTGAAAAATTTGAACTGAAGACCAGTGGATCTTCATGGATCTTGGTTGAGGGTTCAAGGGACTAGGAAGGGAAAAAGGTTTGGGGGCAAAAATCAAAACAGAAAGTGGAGTTCCTTTGTAAATCACCAATGGCTAGAATAGAAGACAGAAATTTGTTTGAATATGATTTAAATGGAAAAATAATCATATGGGGAGGTTCAACTTGCTGGATTTGATGCAAATCATGATCCAAAGGTGAGGGAAGGTTTAGGAGAGTGGATTTGCACTAAGGCCATGGCAAGAGAGAAATGTTGAAAGTGGTAAAGGATTTACCCAAAAGCCATAGTGCATTTTCAAAGAGATTTTCAAAAGGCATTTTTCTCAAGTGAAGAGTATTTTGTCTTGAGTTCAAATAAAAAGGCAAGGACCTCCAAGACCAAAAGCAAGTCTTGGGTGAATCCAAATAAAACTCTTGTCATGAGAAAAATATTTGAAAGGGAGGGTCCTTTTGAAGAAATTTTTTAATTCACCTCCCTCAAGTCAAATAAAATCTTTTGAAAAATCCAAATAAAATTTGGGTGTCACAACACCTACCCCCTTAGGAAAAATATCGTCCTCGAGATTTCTGCTGATCCTCAAATAGATATGGATATTCTGCCTGAAGAAAATCTTCCCTTTCCCATGTGGCTTCATCCTCAGTGTGGTTGCTCCACTGAACTCTGAAAAACTTTGTCGTTTTCTGACGGGTCCTCCGTTCAGACTCTTCTAAAATCTTTACTGGCCTCTCTCTGTAGGTGAGGTCTGGTTGCACATCAATGCTCTCATGGGATACCGCTTCTCTGGGTTACTTACACATTTTCTCAGTTGAGAGACGTGAAACACGTCATGGACGTCCGACAGCTCCTTGGGTAAGTCTAGTTGGTAGGCTACCCTGCCTCTTCGTGCCTTTATACAAAATGGTCCAATAAATCTCGGGGCTAGCTTCCCCTTAATTTTGAACCATTGCAGACCCCTCATAGGAGATACTCGGAGGTATACGGAATCACCGGGTTCAAAGCTGACCTCACGATGCTTCTGATCATAGTAGCTCTTTTGTCGGCTCTGTGCTGTCTTGAGTCTGTCCCTTATCTGTTTAACTTTCTCCTCGGCCTCTTTAAGCATGTCTGGGCCGAAGATACGGGTGTCACCTGTTTCTGACCAATTCAGTGGGGTACGACACCTCCGTCCGTACAATGCTTCAAAGGGTGCCATTTGCAAGCTGGCTTGGTAACTGTTGTTGTAAGCAAATTCGGCATATGGCAAACTCTCTTCCCAACTGGATCCCTAGGTAAGCACACAGGCTCTTAGCATATCCTCTAGGATTTGGTTTACACGTTCTGTTTGTCCATCAGTCTGAGGGTGGTACGCTGTACTGAAAGCTAGTTGCGTGCCCAGAGCTTGTTGTAGGTGATCCCAAAATTTGGAGACAAATTGTGTGCCTCGATCGGATATTATAGTCTTTGGGACTCCATGCAAACAAACTATACGGGAGAGATAAAGTTTGGCCAGTCTTTGCGTGGAGTAGGTAGTCTTCACGGGAATGAAATGAGCAACCTTGGTTAGTCGGTCTGTGATGACCCATATGGCGTCATTTCCACGCTGCGATCGGGGTAGTCCGACGATGAAATCCATTCCTATTTCATCCCATTTCCACTCCGGTATCCTGTTTGGCTGGAGTAGCCCTGCTGGCTTTGATGCTCGGCCTTGATGCGCTGACATGAATCGCAACAAGCAATAAATGTGGCTATATCTCTTTTCATACCGTGCCACCAAAATCTTTCCTGAATGTCTTTGTACATTTTAGTTCCTCCAGGATGGATTGAGTATGGAGCGGTGTGGCTTTCGGTCAAGATTTGTTGCTTGAGTTCCTCAATGTTAGGTACGCAAAGTCTGTCTCCGTACCATAATGTTCCTTCACTGTCTGTGACGAACTCTGAAGTCTTACCAAGGTTCATTTTCTTCTTTATACCTTCGATGCTGGGATGTCCCTGTTGAGCCTTCTTAATTTGTTCCACCAGGGTGGGTTGTATCTCCAGATTTGATACGGTGCCCTCAGAGACTAACATCATGTTGAGCCTAGCGAACTCTTGCTAAAAGTCAGGCCTCAAGTTTCGCGGACCGTCATTGTCCGGGCTGGGGTTTCGACTAAGGGCATCGGCCACTACATTTGCTTTCCCTGGATGGTAGTGAATACCGACATCATAGTCCTTGACCAGTTCCAACCAGCGTCGTTGGCGTAAATTTAGCTCTGGCTGTGTGAAAATATATTTGAGGCTCTTATGGTCTGTATATATTTCACAGCGATTTCCTAACAGAAAGTGCCTCCACTCCTTGAGTGCATGAATGACTGCTGCTAGCTCCAGGTCATGTGTTGGGTAATTTTCCTCATGTTTTCGCAGCTGCCTGGAGGCATATGCGACAACTTTGCCATCCTGCATCAGCACACACCCGAGACCCTTTCGGGACGCGTCACGATATACTTCAAAACTCTTGTGTATGTCTGGCACAGTTAAGACCGGTGCGGTTGTCAGCTTCTTCTTGAGTTCTTGGAAGCTTTTCTCGCATGCTTCCGTCCATACAAATTTCTTGTCTTTCTTGAGCAACTGTGTTATGGGTTTTGCCACAGTGGAGAATCATTCAATAAATCTTCTGTAATATCCGGCCATTCCTAGGAAACTCCGCACATCTGTAACATTGGCGGGCGGCTTCCAGTCAAGTATGGCTTTGACTTTTTCTGGGTCTACGGCCACGCCTTCTTGGTTCAATATATGGCCTAAGAAACCAACTTGTCTTAGCCAAAATTCGCACTTGCTAAATTTGGCGTACAACTGATGTTTCCTCAATTCTCCCAAAACAATTCGGAGATGCTCAGCGTGCTCTTCTGGTGTCCTTGAGTATACCAGAATATCGTCGATGAATACCACAACAAACTTGTCCATGAATTTCATGAACACCTTGTTCATGAGGTGGACAAAATATGCGGGGGCGTTTGTTAGACCAAAAGGCATTACTGTAAACTCGTATAACCCATATCTGGAAGTGAATGCTGTCTTGGGGATATCTTCTGTCCGTACTTTCAATTGGTGATATCCCGATCTCAAATCAATCTTTGAGAACACCTTGGCTTGTGCGAGCTGGTCAAACAAATCATTTATCCGTGGCATCGGATATTTGTTTTTGATGGTGACCATATTGAGGGCTCGATAGTCTATACACAGTCTCAGTGTCCCATCCTTTTTCTTGGCGAACAACACTGGCGAACAGTGAGGAGCTGGCTCGAATAAATCCTTTGTCCAATAATTCCTTTATCTGCTTTTTCAACTCCACCAATTCTGAGGGTGCCATTCTATAAGGCTTCTTATAGATGCGAGCGGTGCCAGGTGCTAGTTCGATGTTGAACTCTATCTCTCGGTCTGGTGGCATGCCTGGCAGTTCTT
>NC_057799.1:494414071-494416792 GCF_018294505.1 Triticum aestivum
GGCGCTCATTCTCCAAGGTAATGGCCTTGTCCACTAGAGTTTTAAAGTCCGGAAAGGTGTGTACAATCAGTTGGCATCTTAGTGCTGGTGCCAGGCCGTCCAGGAATTTTTCCATCTTCTTGTTTTCTGTCATGTGCTCGTCGTAGGCATAACGAGATAGCTGGGTAAACTGACCATTGTATTATGTCACTGACATGCCTCTCTGCTTCAGGTCATCAAACTCTCTCTTCTTGATTTTTATGATGCTCCTGGGGATGTGTGCCCCACGGAAGCCTTCCTTGAACTCTTCCCAGGTGATGTTGTGTTCACTGGGATGCATGTGTAGGAAGTTTTCCCACCATGCTGCAGCTGCTCCAGTAAGTTAGTGTTGTGCATAAAGTACCTTCTCATGATCTGAACACTGAGCAATGATCAGTTTCCTTTCAATGTCTCGAAGCCAATCATCGGCTTCTAGTGGCCTATCGGTGTGAGCAAACGTTGAAGGGCGAGTCTTCTGTAACTCAGATAACTTGGAATGTGGTTGATAGGGCTCACGGTGGTTTCCCATATTGATGACATGATTCATCATCTCTTGGTGCTGTTGCTGGCTTTGCTCGAAGAGACGGCATACTTGAGACAGGGCTGCTTCGCTGTCCTGTTGACTGGACTGACCCTGAGTGAAATTTTTGCTAGTCTGTGTCCCATAAACCTCTTCTGGCTGATTGGGCATGGAGCGAGTCCACGGACGAGACATTTTTCCAGTCTGGGGTATTATTTTACAAAACCCATGAGAAAAGCTGTGCAGCACAAGGAAAATCTTGCAAAGGCAACAATTTAAAAGACCTCAAGGTTTTTGAGAAAACATAAACGATTTTGCACGGAGAAGAACTGCTTAGCATATATCTTACACGCGAAAAGCAAACACGCGATACAGCACTCAGGATGCGCGTACACATTCCTGACATGTTATTTAGACTAGCGTACTCCTCCGGAAGGCAGCAAACACACCAATACAAACTAGCGTACAGAGAAAACACATCATACAAGCAGACATAACGCGCGGCTACTCGGCGCTCTCAGTCGGAGATGGTGAAGATTTCCTTCCCCTTGCCGATGGCAAGACTCAGCTGCCAGGAGAATCAACCTCCACCTCCTCTCTAGCTGGCTCCTGGCGCGTAACGCTGCGCTGCGGTGATGGCGCGGGAACGACAGGTGGTAGAGCAGGTGCGGCAGGCGGTGCAGCTCTGACTGGAGCAGGAGCGATGACTCGGTCGAACTCCTCAGTGGTAGGCAGACGGCGAGCAGTGGCCAAAACAGCCGGTGCATAAGAGGCTGAAGACGAGACGAATGTCAGAGGCGGTGCCGTGTGGAGAAGCTCCTTCCTGCTGGCAGGACCGCCCCGGACTAAGTCCATGCGGGCAGCCATAAGATCGTCCACGAGGTTGTCAAAAGACTCCTCCAGAGCCTTGAGATACTCCACAACCATCTCGATGGCTTCATATCGCTCTCCCTGATGGCAGGCGAAAGCATAGTGACTGGTGTATGGCACATGGCATGGGAGGTAGCGGTAGCGACGAGTCTTCATCGTAGGAAGGATGTCCCGAAGATGAGCTATCGCCTCACGGGCAGCCATCTGCATGGCATGCCTCTCCGTAGGCATGGCCTTTCCCACAAAATGGAAGTGGCGAGCTGCAGAACGTCCTCCCTTGAATTGCACCACAGCTTGGTGCATAGACACGTCGTCGCTGAGCTTGTGCTGATAGAGCGTGAACTCCGGGCGAGCTGCTGGCCCGATCGCGAGCTTGGTGATGGAGACGAGGAGCTTGACAAACCCCTCGGGCACGTTCGTGAACACTCGATTCTCACAGCTATTGCCAGCCATCTACAAAAGTAGGAAAAAATTCTGAGTAGTCATGTCATAAATTTATGATGACCAACAGAAAATAGCTACAATTTGCAAAATGCTGAAAAAGCACAAAAGACGCTAATAACCGATTAGCGATCGCACCTAGTAGCTTCCTACAGTCAGCCTGGCTCTGATACCAAGCTTGTCACAACCGGTTTTTCAATAAAATAATTATTGAGAGACCAATCCCTTTTATGGACCAGTAAGGAAGAATTCCTTCTCACTGGTAGACAATATCTTGGTCACAGAAGAAAAATACCAGGAGTACTGAATATAATACAAGGTTGAGCGGAGACTGCCCAACAATTTATTACATGCACGCCGATAACACAAGATGGCGGATGGGGTGGCATAACTACTAACTCACGATAATAACGGAGGCGGAAATATCACCGCGAAGCGAGTGATATGACTCATGAAGACTACAGCTCTTCGAGCGTCGGAGTGAGGCTCGAGGGGACTTATCACGGGTGGCGGAAGCGTATATAATACAAGTGACCAATATCCGGGATCGCACAGGACTGACTGGGACTCCTCTAGGCGTCGGACGCACTATCAAACTCTTCATCCAAGAGATCGCCTTCGTCAACATCTGGCCAAAACAACAAGCCAGGTGAGTACTATGAAAGTACTCGCAAGACAGTTCGGACATAAGATATAACAAATGTAAACATGGAGCATATGTACAGATTAACCAGTGCGTTCAGGCATAGAGATAATAAATACTGGGTGCCAAACGAGGGTCTGAATGACTCCTCGAGAGGAAACTGCAAGAATAGTAATACTGGTGCCAAACGAGGGTCTGAATGACTCCTCGAGAGGAAACAGCAAGAATA